>NC_088981.1:42339993-42634456 GCF_963932015.1 Anas acuta
ACTTGTAGGTTGTTCCGGTTATGAAGAAAAGTCAGTTCAGGCCTCAAGTAGTTGTTGGAAGCAGCTTTTGAAAAGGAGAGGCAAACCCTTGTGTGACACAGCAGGAGTCAGGCCGTGGGAGCAGGCTTCTCTCTCCCCAGCCCCCCGTTGTTTTGGCCAAGCCCCCCACCCCAAAGCCCCTACTGTCTGGGCTTTCCCCAGGGCCACACACCGTGCTACCTCCGGCGTTTGCCTTCGCCAGTTCTGCTTCTGCTCCCTGCTTCCCCACCTTCACACCCACGCTCACCTCCTCCCAAAACAGCTCTGCCCCAAAACTCCCCTTCCCGGAGCCCAGGCACTCCTGGGGGGAACAACGATCCCGTGGTTTGGGCAGAGGCTTCTGCACAGGGTGGAGGTTTAGAGCAAGTCATTATTGCGCTGCCTGCTTTCCCAAGCTGATTGTAGGGGCTTTTTGAAGGAAAAAAAATGAGAATGGGTGTTAATCTGAGGTCTACTTTATTAGTAAAGTCATAAAACCTTTCAGAAAAGCCCTACAGAACAGGCTAGGGCTGAGGCCAGAGGTTTCTGTAGAGGCTCAGAACATTTACAGGACCATGTTAGGAGTGAATATGGTTGTTGGAGATGAAAGAGGGTTCGGCCAGACTACCACCACAGGACTGTCAGAGAGCTTTATCTCTTCTGCAAGGTTGCGTGCACCACCCGTACATTTCAGCAGTGGGTGTACCGCTCCTAAGAACTTTGGAACGGTTCATTAAGCTCGCAGGAATGTTATCATTTTCCATAAAGTTTGATAGGATTTTCCAGGACCTGTGATGCTTCAGCGTAATGCATTCTTGGCTATCAACAGCCATCTTGGGCCCCGCGAGGGTGCTCTGCAGGAACTACAAAAAGGTTTTAAACATACATTTTGATTTACAACAACAGTGATTTCCCCCCTCCTTGTGACTGGGGTGGGGATCCAGAACATATTTCTGGGCTTCGTTCAATTTCCACGTTCCCTTTCCCAATCACTTTTGAAACCATGTTGTTCGCTCAGCCTTAACTTTAGGTTAACCCATGATCATACCAGGCTGTGGTCTCCTGCCCTGTCCTCAGAAGAGCTGCCATCCCCAGTCTTTTAAGTTCCACCCAGTCTTTTCTGAGTGAGTATAGCACTTATTTGCAGCCTGTGTGGTGAAGGTAGTGGGAGCCTCTCAGTGGCCTTGGGATCTGGTGGTTACAGAGCCAGCAGCAGCAATCAGTGCCTGAAGTCTCCAGTTTAATCACAGATGGTTGGCAAGGGCAGGCTAACCTTCACTACACCTCACTGCTGGTCTGGAAACACCTTCTTTCATCTTGAGAGGACAGATCAATCCATAACCTTGCTGGGACTTCCACCCTCATGCTTCCAGCCTCCAGTGAAACGTGGGTGCAGTGCTGGCAGTAGGGACAATTACTGTCTCAGGTGAGTATGGAGACCTCCTGCAATATCACTCTCAACCCTGGGTGTCGCAGGGCACAGACCCTCGTCTCCATGTCCTGGAAGCACTCTTTGCCTAGAAACAGTCTGCAGAACAGGTACCTTGATGCCCTTTAACCTAGGACAACATTTTCCCCTCTCCCTTTCTTAAGCCACAGCCTGGCAATTTATCCATTTCCAGCCCTGTACCAACAGACAGGTCTGCTCCAGCTTCTGCTCTGGGTCATAAATCCAACCACCTGCACCCAAAAAGGGGATGTGTCCCTTATCTTATAACCCGCAGGGGCTAGCTCTGAACCACTGGCCCAGGGGTCTGTATCTTACTATCATGTCTTTGAATCTTCTAGGCATGTTTCTTCTGTCCATTACTAATGAAGTTTTACATTTTATTGCTGCAAAGCATTCACCCTGTAAATAAATAAAGAAATAGAAAGCTGAAAACATCACGGTCGAGCAAAAGAGATATTTTTAAACATCCCCGAAGTGACATCTTTGTGTTTGTGAGTAAGGAGGCTTCCAGCAACCCGGGAGTCTTTGTGCAGAGCCCTGTGAATAAGCAAACTGCAGATCAATACTGGCCACAGTGTGCGTTACTCATTAAAATGCGGGGAGCTGGGAGCACAGCGATGATATCAAACATCAGCCCCCCCCTCATCCCATTCCACTGAACAGAGCCTACTGATAGGGCAGTGTGTGCTGCCAACAGTGAGTCATTCATCGCTCTGTCCTGCTTTCACAACAGCGTGATTCAGTGTTTGCAAAGGAAAGTCCTGACTGCAAACATTGCCCTCTTTCAGGCACCGCTCGCCCCGTTGCAACATACAGCGGAGCTTGTGCTCGGCATGACGTTTGCCAGGATGGTAAATCAGTGGAGGCAGAGCATCCCCCTGTGATCTGGGTATCCGTGCAGAGCAGGAGCAATCTGTAGGGTTAGCATGCTGTGAAACCAGTGCCCTTGCCATGCTGGACAGTCACCCTCTCCTTGCTGCCCCAGCACCAGCCCCAGCAGAGAAGCCCAGCTGAGCACTGAGCCTGTCAAAACCAGGCTGAAGTTCAAGAAAAACTTTCAAGCCAGAAGGTGAATTTTCTAGTTGCCAGCCCTACAGATCTAGCCTGGGGAGAGGGAAGGAATTAAGCAATGCTATATCCTTCCTGACTCTTCAGTTTCTGGAAGTTGCAGCTCCGTGACTGCACACTGACAGTTTTGCTGATAAGGCAGAAAAGAGCGGGACTCACCTTGCTTTTCCCTAACCACAGTGGCTTCCTCTTGCCAGCAAGAGTGAAAACCAGCAGTCAGAGTCTCTCAGGGTGCAGATATGCTGATCAAAGAGATGCCTCTATAGCAGGGAAGGTCAGCCCCATAGGATCAGCAGAATTGGTGTGTGGCTGTGCTTTAAATGACAAGAGCTGTAGTAAGCCAGAAAGGGCTGGGGAGGTGGAGGCTCGGCCTTGTACAGTGTTCTTTAGGCTGAGGAAAGATTTAGCTCCTCACCAATTTCCTGATCCTTCTTAAGGCCTTCTATACTCTACTTGCTGTTTCTGTAATTCTTCCATTGGCTTTCCTACAGCCAGCAGTGTCAGGCAGCAATGCAGCTACAGTAAGTGTGGCCTCTTCCCATCCAGGATATGCACAAATCCTAGATTTTATTTGTAAGGTAATTTAAAAGTCAAATAAACTGTTTTCTAAAAACCAAACAACCAGTAAAAATATTTTCTATTTTTCTTTTATTTCCTCTTTTTTTTTTTTCTTCAAGTGGGAGTAATGAATGCTTTTCCGATTTAGAGATACAGCCAAAGCAGGTATAAATCAGCAGAGTCCCACTGACATCTATGGTGCTTTGTCAATCTGCACAAGTTGCAGATAAAGCCTTTAATGTTTCCACAGAGCAGATTTATCAGGCTCCTTGTGGGCTTGTGTGAGTTAACAGAAAGAGCTTTCTAGCAAAGTCATCTATCACTTGGCTATCTACAGTCACCAGCGTGCAGGTAAATCACCAGGGCTCTGCTACCAGATGTTAAAAAGGCAGATGACCTCCTTGTATATTCCACACATGAAAAGAGCTCAGTAAATTATTTGACTTTTAAACAATAATATTCAACAATTTACTACAGAGCCCATTAACTGGATGAGGTGTTAACCTGGACATCCTGACCAAATTCCAGCTGGGCTAATTATATGTTGCCTTAGCGTTCCCCTCTCTTTCATTTGTGACACTGTTTAATGTTATTTTTTGCTCTCTCCCCTAAAGATTGTGCTCGAATCCTGCTGTTGCTGTGTTGCACACCAAGAGCTACAATTGCAGATGGAAGATCTCTGTATGCAGAGTTTTAAAAGCACTCATAAATGCATTCCTTAGGAGACTGGGAGCTCTAATGCATGAAAATGATTGTTTTTATTGGTTTTATTGATGCTATTATTGTTCCTGCTGTTTCAGATACTATTTACTACTACATTTTTTTTCTTGTCAAGTCTTGAAATACAGATTTGGATTAGCATTAAAATTAGAACCTGAATTTACCCAGAGTGATGTGGTGTTCAGATTTTGGGTCCCAAATCAGATCCATTTTAAGGCAAAACCTTCATTGGCAAATCCATATTGAGATTACAGTGTGAATTCCCCAAATTTTGTGGGCACCACCTGCTGCCAGAGCTGTGAGGAAGGCTTACTTCAAGTCAGGATTATACCAGAAAAAGGATCAAAAAGAAAAAAAGAAAAAAAAAAAGAAAAGAAAAAAAAAAAAAGGAGAAAAACACTAAGAACTACTGGACTGGAAAATCTTACTGATGTTACTTAGGGTTTGTCATAGAAAGCATAATCAATAAATACGCTGTTTGCAATTGTTCTGTGGAGGCTGTAGACCAGTAATTCTTCACATGGTTCTCTAGGCTGCTAAGTTTTACGTAGATTTTTCACTGAGTACCTCCCTCATTCCTGTGTGTACCAAAGAGTTCATAGTCTTGGCTCACAGTAAGAAACATCAAAAGACAGAAGCAGGATGAGGAGCAAAGTTCCCTTTGCTAAGGGCACATGCTGTGGCTGTGAGGCTGGGCTGTGGGTGAGACCTGGAAGGGAAGGACTCACTTGAATTGTCAAATAAACTGTCTTGATAAGGAGAAATGCCTGTGATATGCCAATCATACTGCTAGGTCGATTCAAGGGCCTAAAACTGCTGAAGACTTTTCACCCAGCTGTACACTCTGTACAGTTTAATACAAAGACAGGGTATTTGGAAGAAGAAGAACAGAAGAAGAGCAGATTTTTTTTGTCCAAAAACAAAAAAAAAATAAATAAAATCTGCAGCTTATGGTAAATTCATGAGAAGGAGCAGTAAGGAGCACAGGACAAAATTCTGCCTAGCATGACTACGGAGCTCTTGTGACCGTGCTGTATACAGACACCATGCAAACCATTTGCTCATATTCACCAGGAATATCCTGCACACCAGTACAAGCTTGGCAAGGTCAATTTCAACTTTAGAGCATCCACCCAACAAATGGGTTTCATATTACTTGGCTAATCATACATAGCTACCCAAATACAACCTGTCAACTTAATTAGCAAAAAATGTCATTTGTGTTACTTAGCTATGTTATCTCATTAACTAGGCCACATTTCTAGACCCAGCCTGATCCACAGAGAGACCAAAGGGGAGCTGGCTGGGTCTGTTCAGTCCTTGCCCTCCTTGCTGAGCCTATGACCTGCAGCAAAGTGCAGTCCAGGTAGGAGAGGAGCCAGCAGGACAGCCTGCCCCAGCCTTTTTATCCGAGAGGACGCACTGGGCTCTGACTCCTCACAATACATTTAATATGCCACATATTAACTTTTGTCTTGGGCTTTTCTATGATTTAGTGTTAATTCAGAGCAGGAGAGCTGACTGCTAGCTACCTGTCCCTCTCCAAGGGGATGCAGGTCCTCATTTATTCCATATAAACCACCAGCCAGCCACCACCCTGAAGTATTCTTGAGGGCATGCAGGATTAAACATCTGCTAGCACAGAACCCATGGTTTCTTTTGCCTGCACAACACCTTGTACCAGAAAGCCCTGTTTCTGTAACCCTCAGAATAATTCTGACCACTGCAGACCCATCTTATCAATGTGGCTGGCACCATATAACCATATAACCCATCAAGCACTATTCTTTCACCTCTCCTTGCTCTGTTTCAACAGAGTTCATAAATTCCAATAAAAAGCCAGCTGTTCCTGAGTGTGCATAGCACACACCTGGCAGGAAAAGGTTCACATTCTGCTCCTTGCATGCCCATAGATAGTACAGGAAAAGAAAGTGCCCCAGCACCATACACAAGCCTGTAGCTGTGAAGAGAAATTTTCAGCTACCATTCATCCATGATGTGGCTTTCCTCACCATGACACTGAATGTGTTCTTTGCTACAGTAGAGATAGTTTGCTTTCAGATGGTAGTGCTGCTGTATCTTCAGTCTTCCCTAATTATATTCTATAAAGTGAGTTATTTGCAAGAAATTTCCATAACCTCCCCTTCTTCCCCCTCTCCTCCTACATTTACTTCAGCCTCTCAGCTGCTATATCATTTGGCCACAAAGGCACCAGTTTGCTAATCTAGTTTCATGGTCTGATAGACCTGGGCAGTGATCAGTTTGCTTCCAAGGCCTTTCTGCAAGAGGGAAAAGAGCTTTGATCCTTATTGACAACTCAAGCTAATAGGATTGTTCTTCTTATGCCTCAACCAGATTGTCACAGTATCCTCATGTGATAGTCTGCAGTAAATCCTATTCCCAGAAATTTAAGCTGCTGGCCTCTGGGTCCAAAGCCATTAACTTTGTGATGATTAATGGGCTGACAATACAGTTCCCTTCCCCGTAAAATTCAAAACAAAAACAGGTTGGCAGACATAGCCTCTCACCAAGGCTAGCGGACCCTTTGTGTAAATACCACGCACCTCTTAGCCTGAGCTATGAGGTAATGGAATATTTGAAAGACCTGCTGCAAAGAGATGAATTTGGGACATCTTATCTAAATGTCGGGAAGAGGATTTAGTGATATCCCTTAATCCACAAGGCATGAGATGAGAGGGTACCAAGGGAACAGTGCATGGAGGAAGACGATGATTTGGAACCATTCCATTGCAAACTTGTGTGCAAACCTCCCTATCTCCTCTCATTTGTGCTTCTTTCACTCCATGCTCTACTCACAAGGAAGGCAGCTGCACACTGAATTGCAAGGTGCTCTGGAGCCCATGTGTCCTGCCATTGCTTGGCAGGACTGCAATGCTCAAAGTCACTGAGCTGTCCAAAACAAATATTGTCGGATGGGGCTCGATGGAGATGGGCTGGGAGGGAACATACTATGCAAGAGACCGTCAATGTTCATTTTATTTTATAATCGGGATATATAAAAAGGCACCTGCCTTTAGCCCTAGACATCTTAGGTATAAATTACACAACATCAACATAAAAATGAAGAAAATGACCCAGCAGCTGTTCTGCACCCCAAAGCCAGAAAATAATAGGCAAGGACAGAGCCAAAATGTAGCCATGCATTTTGGGCATCCCTCATTGTTTGGCATCCACCTCGCTAAAGCTGTTTCTGTACTCAAGAAAGCAGGTCCTGGGTGACCCAGAGATTCTGGGGAGAGCTGGCAGTCTTGCAGACACCACCTCAAGCTATAGAAAGCAGAAAGATGAGCACTGAGACCCAGCCCCATCTGCTTATTCGATAACCAGTATGCTGCATTATCTCTGATTTTGTAAGTCTTTGGGTTTGTTAAAGGCTCAGGCTTGCACAGGGCATGCCATTGTTAACACAGAGGGGATGAAGCCCTTCAGGCAGGTAGCAGGGTTCACACCAGAAAGACACGGTTGCACGTGTCCCGTCTACAAAAGACTGCAAAATTAGTAGCTGACACAAGAGAAGCCTAACTGATCCTGGGTGGGATGTCAGGCTCTTCCAAACTGCTTGTGGTTTATTAAAGCAGGGTCTACTCTGGAACAAAAGCACCTTGATGTCAAAATGCCTTCAGGTAAAGCCATGAAACCGGCCTCATCCTCAGCAGCCTCACCTCTGCACTGAGGCCTGCCACGAGAAGAGGCCTGGGGTGACACACAGTGATGGGGGGGCTGGGGAGCACTGGGCGGGCATCTCAGCCCCTCGGGAAGAGGTGGCACCCCAAACCCAAACGAGAGCTTTGGCTACAGCACGTCCCTGTTCTGCTGCCTTCAAAGGCTGGCCTTCCTGAGACACACAAAGGAAAGGTTGGCCTTCCTGAGTCACACAAAGGAAAATGTATTTTCATGTCAGCCCGTTCTTCTAAACATTCAATTACCCTGTCAAACACCAAACACCTCTTCTTTATGGGAAATTCCTCTGGCAGGCTCCACCTCTTCCTCCTGCCAACTGCTCCTTGCTTTGTCCTTTTAAAGTGGGGCTAGAGGCAACAGCTTATGCCCTTACATGTTAGCAAAGGCAATTATGACCACCTCCTGTGAGCAATTACCCATTCCTATCCATTTCCTACGAAAACCTAAATTTTATACAATTACAGGCTACCCGGTAACCCTGACGCTGCTGGGATGCACAGCAGAGCACTCAGCGTTTCAGGCAGTTAAGTGCTGTATGTATGACTTTGTGTTGTCTGTCAGACCAGAAATGCCATTGGCAACAGCCCGGGCATATCCCCATGAGATTAGCGATCCTGAAACACTTCTGGAAATGCCTAGCTAGTCCGTACACAAGAGGGAAAGACTGAATTTGTGGACCAAGTTCCAGCAGGTGGCTGATCTGAGGTGCTGGAGGTGTAACAGGTTTCTTGCTCTTGGTATAACACTGTGCAATGCCCCCCATAAAACGGCAATCGTATTTATTAGAGATAGCAGATCTGATTCTGATCTCAGCCTACTGTGACTTATTACTTATATCTGCCTGTAGTGAACACTAAATGTTCCCTCCTCTGAAAACAAATGCCTCCCGCCAGCTCCTGTGTAGGCTGCAACTACCCAAGGACACAGCCCATGGGCTCAGTTGAATTTATACATGGTTTTTACTGAGGAGATTTTGAAGTGAAAGGTCTGAATGCTGAGCCCAAGTCCCTGGTGTAACACAGGGATAATTTCACTGAAGTCAAGGCATGACATAGAAGGGAAGCAAATTTAAAATCATAATTAAACTATACATCAAAATGGCACTCATCCATGACGGAGCAACAGCAACTCAAATTACTAGTGAGCTGCAGCGGTGCCCTGTTCATTCCTCACATCTGCCATCTGCATCAGGTCTTTGTGACTAAATAAACCCTGCGAAGGACAAAGATTGTGGCACTCATACAAACGTCCCTTTGGTATCAAGGGTTGTGTACATGTCAGGAAACAAACTAATGGCTCTGTGGAGGGAACATTTTCTGGGGGCTGACAAAGCAAGCTGCTCTGTGAGCAGCAGTGCTGACAAAATGCAGTCTCCCACAGACCGATGCCTTGTGGCCACACTTTTTCACTGCAGTAACCTCTGGGCTGCTCAGCAGGCAGAGCTGAACAGATAATGCTGAAATCATGCTGCAGCTTTGCACCAGTTTTGAGCATACCATGTAACTAGTGCCTGCTGAATAACCATCAGCTTCCATGAGATTCACCTTATTGATCCCCATGATCACCCCATGTCAAATTTTGACTGTATTAATTAACCGGCTCAAAGATTTGGGGGGTGAGAGGGGTGAATTTGAGAGACAAACACACGGAGAGAAATGCAGTCGCATAAATCTTGCTTTGTTAGGAAAAGAGGAGAAAAACAACAAAACAAGAAAAACAAAGCTGTGTATTTAGCTGTTATAGCCCAAAGTCTGAGGACATACATTGTCAGAGGGTGTGACCCCATAGGATTAGTTATGTGCATGATGGAAATCTCTGTCAGAACATTAAAAGGATTAGAAATTGGCCCATATTTTCTTTTTGGCTCCGGAGATCTAAACTCTCCAAGTTTTGACCAGATATGTAAACACAAAGCTATAAATTTACAGTTATGCATTGCCTCCCATTCCCAGAAGATTCCCCAATACTTTAGCAAAAGACAGCCTCCCAAACAACTCAGCCAGCCACCAAGGGCCATGCTGGGGCCGTGATTCCTCCCCATGCCCTGCTGGCCCTCGCTTTCCTTTACGAGCTTTTGTTGGTGACCACCACATTTGTTGTGCTGCTGTCCTTGGAAGAGCGTCGAGCTGCAGGAGCCCCCCCGAATTCCAAGGGTTACAATGACAGCGCGCCACCCCAGCGCTGCTTTCCTTTCCACGATCTGTGTTTGCCAGCTGTTAATTTCATCAAGATCCTGCATTGTGAGGGAGTCTGAAAAAAAAAACAAAAAAAACAAACAAACAAAAAAAAAAAAAACAACAGGGCAGATCTGTTTTCTCCATAGCCTCTGCGGGAAGGCTGTCAGGCCAGATCCGACCCTGAAAACACAAGAATTCAGGCAGGGCAGAGAATAATTCAGACGTAATTTTGTAAGAGCGCTCCCAGCTCAGGAGCAATTCTCAGCAAGCTCCACTCCTTCAACATCACCCTTGCTGATACATGCAGGGAGCAGAAATCACATCCTCTTTTCTGAAATAAGCACAGCTCAGCCTAAATATCAGCTGCTCTGGGAAAGCTGTGTCAGGCGCGAGGTCGCGGGGCTGCCGAGATGATCGTGGCTCAGCGGGACATCCCCGCGCCCCGCTGGTGGGGTGACTCAGCCCACAGCTGTCCCTCCCACCCTGGCGCACGAGTGATAGCTTTGACCTTTTGCTCGTGGAAGAAATGACAGGGAAGGAAGGTTCTCCACAGCTTTGGGACAAAGTGCAGTGTCGCTTTACCGGGGGATGGCAGAGCTCTGGAACAATTCGAGGGAGGAAGTGAGGAAGGAGTTGTGCTCCAACTGGGAGGGCAGGTGGCATTTGAAAAGGCAGGGGAGGATTAAGCAAGCTAGAAGAGGGACAGGATGAGAGCATGGTGAGAGCTTTCATGTCCCCAGCACCCTAGCACACTTTCCATGAGGCACATCTGAAGGCTGGAGCGTCCTTCCCATGCCCCCTTCCCGGAGCACCGCCTCCCTGGGGAGCAGCCCACCTGGGGAAATCCCCAGCCCTCCGTACCCCACTGCTGTTTCTTGGGGCTCTCCTGCCTCGCCATGCCCTGACACTGACTGTGCTTTGTTCAGGGAGAGCTGAACAGCTGCAAATACCCCACAAGTGGCATTGAGTATCTTGTCTGTCCCACCACGGCAGCCAAAGGGCTTCAGGCTGGAGGCAGGTTCTCAGAAGGTCTATGGTCTCCTTGGAGGTGCTGGTACAATCCCTGACTACCGTTTGCGAGAGCAGTTAGGGCAAGGCTGAGCACTTCTGAAAACCCTGCCCCAAAGCAGTGAAAGGATCATTTGAACAGAGCCATTTAATTAATAAAGCCAGCATCATTTAATTATAGCTAATCCTCTTACTGAGAAGGCAGCCATCACACAGCAGTTCCTCAGAGCTGCCAGGGTCCCTGAGCTACCACTACTATGCACCTTTCCAGTGCGGGGGATCCACAGTTATTAATCCCAGATCTGTGCCCCGCCAGCTGTCCAGGATTTGATGTGGATCATATGTGAGCCCACAATGGTCTTTTTGTTGAATTAACCCGAGGACACATCCTGTGCTTGTGTCTAGGTGCACCACAGGGTGGTATCAAGGGTTGATTACACAGCATCCTGCCTCCCACTCCACTTCCCAAGGGTTTCTGTGTGGGATGTCTGTAGGCAGTTCCCCAAGGAGAGCATCCTTTTGTTTTCCACCATCTGCAACCACTCCAGAAAGAGAATCAGCAAAAGTACTGTGTGGCACCAGGCTGCCATCTGCACCTTGGCAAAGCAAGTATGCATGTCTCTGTTTTGGCATCTCCACTTTCTGGAGGGCTTTTGCCAGGCAGTCGTCCTCTAAGAGGCAATGGAGATGCCTGCAAAGGGAATGAGCACCACAGTTTCTCAATCATCAGTGGCCACACACAGAGACAAGAGTCTAAATGGAATGAGGGGAAGCAGGTATGTCAGGTTACGTGGCTCGCTGCCCTTTTTTCTGGTGTAGGAGTAGAGGTGTAAGGCTCATGAAGCATCCCTGTGCCTGTGAGAGCAACAGGGTTGTGGCAGGGGGCGAAACTCTCATCTCTAAAGTGTCTTGTCTCACCCTTTCTCACTGTCTGGTCCAGTAAGGCCCAGGATACAGTTTTCCACAAATCATGCCTGACCAAAACTGTGCAAACAAGATAGTATGTCTTTGGTTCTCAGTCTGTGTCAGTGGCACTGCCATCTCCAGCCCCAACGGAGGTAACAGGGACCACCAAGAGGGAGAGGAGACCTGATGCACAGCTCCAACGCCTTCCTTGAAAGGACAGATAGAGAAACTATCTGTTCTCACAAAAGCAAATTTGTGGAATAAGCACACTGATTCCCAAATACCTTTGGGCTAAGTGGGAACAGAACTTATTTCTGCAGAATAAGGCCTCATCCTCTGTATAAGTACATATCTATCCTCAAGGAGCTGGGCTTTTTATTATTTATCTGGACAACAGTAAGTTTTTACCTGCCTTTACTTTGCTGGGCTATTTCAGACAATGCCTAATGACGCAAATTTTGCTCCCAAAACCACAACTGCTTCTCCCACCTAATTCAGCCAGAGTCACACAAAGATATCTGAGGGAAAAATCTAGAAAAACAACAATATTAATAAAGTATTCATCCTTTCTCTTCTATTCTTCCTCCTTATTCTTACCTATCCTCTAGTCACACAGCAGTGGGCAAAGCATCCCATCCCCTCATGGACAGTCTGCTATTTTTATACTAATGTTACTCAGCTGGTTTTGATCCTTGGGTTCCCCTTCACCTTGCCACAGGTGCCTGGGCACAGAGGGCCTGTGGTGTCTCCCCAAGGAAATGGGCAGCCTTTCACTGCCAGCCCCATATCATGGGTTTGGAGCCAGGCTGCTGGACGAGACTCAGCTGGTGCAACCGCAACAAGTCAGCAGCTGGTGCTAGCTAAAGGTAAGCTTCATGGCTGCTCCAGGAACAACTCCTGATTTTCAGCAGCAGCCCAGCCTGTGGTCACACCTCTCAGTGACAGTGCTAGGCTGAAACTCCAACAACACAGGAAATGAAAAAGCAGCTCTAAAAATAGGAGGTTGCAGAGACACCTGCTAGGGAGAGTTAAGATCAGAGCTGCGGCCCTCCAGCTCTGGATTCCCGTGGGTTTTGTCATTCCCACTTCCTGCCCAAATGCTACTGCACACTGCTGCCCTGCTCTTCTGCTGCCCTGGAAGGGCAGGGCTTGGATCCTGGCAGCACAAGCGGGAGAGATGCAGGGAAGAGCTGTGTGGGATGGGCAGCCTGCACAGCCTCCGCCTCCTCACAGGGAGCAGAAACCAAAGGGCAGAGGAGGAAAGGAAGGCTAGGAGGAAATAGCGAGGCATCAGATAGCACTCACTGGGTCTCTGCTTGGTAGGGATTACCCTGCCCCTGCTCCTAAGCCCTCAGTTCCTGGGGAAGGATAGAAATAAGGGGGCTAGAGGAAGTACAGCTGAACTGGTGGGAGCAAAATGTACACCACCTACCACAGGCTCCTGTGCCCCGTGTGGCTATGCAGAGCTCCCAGCAGGTGGGAAATCCGGGCCTCAGCACCTGGCCCGACACATTCCCAAAAGATGTTCATGCAGTGATGGTGTAAATAACCTGCTCAGGATCCCACATGCAACGTTCGGGGTGAGCTGGACTGAAAAACCCCGGCAGTGCCCCCTTGGTGCAGCCCATCCCTCTCCCCCTGACCAGGAGGGCTGGGGTTTCCTGCTCCATCCTCCAGGCATTGGGAAGGAGACAGATCTCCATCACCCTGTGCTTCTTGGCCTCTTAATGAATTAGGGAAGGAGCAAAAGGTGCAAGGAAGTGCTTACTTGCAGCCCTTATGTTGGAGTTCTGTAGGATCATTGCTAAAGCCAGTAGTTCCTTCTGCTGGAAATTACTGGGTGAGACACTGTGGTTTTGCATTACACCAGGGGTCATGCCAGACAACAAAGCTGGAGTTAGAAGGGGACAGGGACAAGCTCAGTCCTCCAAAACCACAGGCAGCAGTTCAGACAAGTCTCCGGAGCATCCACCCTCCCGTCCATGGCCACAAAATGCTCCCCAGGGCCTGGTAACGAGCTCAAAACCAATAGCAGAGAACAAAACCTACAGCTCTTGTGTGCCACAGGAAGAGATCGGTGGCAATCACAGACATCCCCAGTGTCCTCAGTCCCTGCTGTAAAACTCCCAGATAACCCTTGGAAATTGTCCAGGCCTCACATTACAAAGGGAACAGGAAAAAAATCCAGCATCCAGGGGAACCTCCCCATCTGGCATAAAGGGGCAATTGCAGAGGTCAGCGTGACCCCGGGAGCACGAACAATATACAGAGAACAGGACAACGCAGAGGCTGACCCACCACTCAGACAGCCTTCTCCTTAGCTTCAGCCACTTCACAGAGTTTGTGTTGGTAGGGGAAAGAGATCTAGAAGCCAAATTTTGCTACAAGTTGGGGAAAAAAGTCTTTCCTGTATTTCTCATTGCCTCCTATTCTGGCCTTAGGATGAATCAGACTCTGAGGCAGGCCGGTTTGTTTTGCCAAGGAACTGAGGGGCTTTGCAGCTCCCTTTATTCTTACGAAAAGATAACGACCTTTTGGTGGGAAGATCCAAGCCTTGCCAAGAAATACATTTTGGCAGCTTTCCAGGAGCAATGACAGTCAGAGGCAAACCGGCTTCCCTGGAGAATAAAAGGGGCCATGGAGCTATGTAACCCTGCCTTCAGCTTAGGCTTGGCAAATTCTTCGGATCCACGAGGCTGTGTCGTAAGCAAGGCTGCTCGCTACCCACTTGACCCTGGAGGAGAAATTAGCAGCACGGGCACCACAGCCCCCAGGCATGCAGAGGGCATGTCCGAACCGCAGTGCAAAGGCACCACTGCGTTTTGTGTGCACATTCCCAGCTGGACTGAAATTAGGTGGCTCAGGCACTCCCATCCCTGGCAGCACGGGCTCCAAGCCAGCTGCAAAACCCGTGCAGAAACTCATCGGTATCACTGAGATCCATATTGGTGGGAATAACTTGTCGTCCATACATAAACTCCACGTGTGTGCAGGACCTGTGGTGGTACCTTTGTGCTGTAGCACAGGCAAGCTTCAGCACAGCCCACTGGTCCCGTGCATGGCCCCACGGTCATCCTGGCCTGGCAGAGCTCACAGGGTGCTGCTGCTCCTTGCCATCTTCAGGAGGTCCTGCTCAGAGCTCTGCTTGGCCAGTCTGTCTCTGGATGCACGTGTTGCTCAGAGATTCCTATATGGATATCCCAAAGGGACCATGAACTCATATATAAATGGGGAGAGGCATCTGTTTCCCCATCAGCACTCAGGTCTGACGGTTTCCGAACTGCAGCTGAGAGCACAGGCCATCGCAGAGGACAATGCTTCTCTCACAGACCGTGACCTGGGCCATTTCCTGGAGGAGCACGTGGCTCGGCACGCTTCTGCTTCCAGGGATCCCCAGAGATCCTGGAGAGCTGCTGGAAGTGTCAGTCATTCCCCAATATCCAGCCTCCAGCGTTTGCTGCAGGAAGAGAAGTTACTTTGCTCAGCACGGCAGCTCCTCAGGCATCTTTGCCCAGCAATTTCACACGGAGGGACAGGAATGGGGCAGTTCCTGCCCTGCTTACGCCCAGTCTTCAGCCGAAGAACAAAGGTCAAGCAAATAATACCGTGTTACTGCCGTGAGTGACACACAGGCAACAGGATAGGTGTAAGGATGGTATCCTGAGAGGTCTGGGTAGCCTCTGCTCCTCACCAATCGCCTTCACTCACAGCCTGTTTTGAAAGCTTTACGAGCCCTCAGCAGCCACAGATCAGTTACCTAAACTCTGTTTTCCGAACTTTTCTTGTTATCTTTGGACAGCTGGGTCTGTGAAATTGCCTATCAGCAGTTTGCAGGGAGATTTGGCTAATCTCTGAAGAGTGTGTGTGAATCTAGCGGCCGGATCTAATGGCCTGACAGATCAATACAGCACATTCCAGCTCTGCGGAGTCTAGACTGCCCGGGGAGGGATGGCGGAGTTTTTATAGCAAAGTTACCAAAAAGTTATGCACGTGTTTGTGCAGAGGGAAGGCAGAAAGGCAGAGACGGTGATATCTTCCTCCAGAAAATGTTTTGAAGAACCCAGGGAGGTTTTATTGTTGATCAGAACATCCTTGCCAGCCTGTGCTGAACACTTCTGCCCTCTAATTTCAGTGGAGCTGTACTTCCATTGAGCTTTGAGGCTTTGCACATCCAGGCAGGGTGGGCATATGAGGCTAGATGCGTGTACACATAGGCCAGCGTTGTGAGCACGTGTGCCTGCGGGGAGCACATGCCCCTCAGGTGAAGAAGAGAGCCCCTACGCCATCTCCTGTCACACCCTCTGTCCCTCCGCGGCCTGTCCCAGCAGCGGGGCTCCTGCAGGGCTCCGGCCCATCTCTGCAGACAAGCTGGGCTCAGGGCCCAGCCCCAGCTGCCGTCAGGGCAGGCCGTGCAGCGGTGCTAACGTGCAGCAGCTGAGAATGCATGCCATGAACACTATAAAAAGACGGCTCCTCAGGCTCAGCTGTGCTGGGGCCTCTTAACCAGAGGTGTTCCTTAGTGTGCTGCTGGAGGTGCTGCTGTGGCCTCTCTGCTGGGTTTAGTCTCCCTGTGCTGTGCCCCAGCCCCAGCGTGAATCGTGGGCTCTCTCTGCTGCCACAGAGCCCTACAGTCTCTTTCTTCCCCCCACCAGTCACTCAGCACGCACCAAGCAGCGGGGATGAAAGAGGCTTCAGGAAACAGCCTGCTGAGATGTGAGGCCTCCCAGGCCTCCAATCAACCCCCCTGAAGGGGAAAAGCCTAGGGCGAAAGACCAAATTCTAATTATAACAACAGATCTGCAGTCATTCCCGATTACGTCAAGCTCTTCAACAAGGAATTAAACAAGTTATAAAACGGGTGCGCTGTCTTGCTCTCCCCTATAGCAGTAACAGTGTGATGTTGTATAAACATGGCCAAATCTAAACAAGATGTGAAGGGAACTTTAAAGTGGCATGTGAATGACAGAGGAAAACAACATCCGTGTGGTAGATACAGCCTTTCTTGCTCCGCAGGCCTGATTTACTGCTGGATTACATTAGTTTTAGGCTACAGTAACACCTCTGATTGCAGCGAGGACAATTCTTAAATGAAGCCAACTAAAAGCTAACAAAATCTGACTGCTGGAAGCTGGGAAGCTGTGATGATTACAACAAAGTAAAAGGAAATTTTCCACTTAAGAACAAGGATAACCACTGAACACCTCACCAGCAAGCATCGTGGGTCAGTCACTCTGCACCTTTGGGACAAGGCTGAGCGATTCTCCAAGGCACAGAACCTGTGACTGTGCTTCAGATATGAGATGTGATTTCCATACTCAGAATCAAAATTGCAGGGAAAATATTAACATCACAGCTAAATAATAATAAAATCACACTAGTCCCTTCCAGGCTGAGGATTTATGAATCTTGTTAATAACTGGTAGCATAGAGGTGAGATGGGGCAAGTCATAATGGCATGAGCACAGTCTGAGCCCTGCTGTCTCAACAGCAGCTCCACCAGAAGCCTTTGCTGGCACCTCCACATCTGCACATCCTGTTGTGCAGCTCTGCTGTGTGGCTGCACAGAGGTGATACTTCCCTCCCTGCCGTCTGATTCCTTCCTTCACTGCCTTTTCCATCTCTGCAAAGTGGGTGGCATTTTATGTTTACTTTGCCTTCCCCTCAGTCAGGTGGAGATGGCTGTAAGAGGTGTAAAACAGAGTGGGGCTGGGGGCAAGGATATGAAAAACAGCCTGTGAGAGAGATATTTCTCTTCACAAAATCTGCTTCTTGCCTCTAGTGTTGTATCTGGAGTATGACTGAGAACATGTCAGAAGAATATTCCTACTGGTTCAATATGTGTTTGTACAGTGCCTAGCACAGTAGAGTGGTAATAAATAATTTTTGTTACATCGTACCCAAAAGAAGCCGTGAACGTGATTTGTAAAGTGATTTTACAGAGATTCAGAAAGGCAGACAACTCAGGCTGAGGAAAATATCTCATGCATGAGCAAACAGCAGAAAGCACAGAATCTGAATGGAAAAAAAAATAGCTGTGCTTTAGCTGTGGTAGCAACAGCACGCTGCAAAGCACAGAGCACTTCGCTTTACATACATCAAACCATTTTGTGTTTAACCTCTCCTATCAACTGGCAATTGAAAGGATTAGCCACCTCTGCTCTCATACTCATCTCACATCCTCTTCCCTCACAGGCTATGTTTTTACCACACAAAGCATTTCACAGGGCCGTGCATCAGACAGCATATAAGGTCTCACTGAAACTTTTCAAATTTTGGCAGTGTGAATTGTCTGCAAAGGCCTTTAAAGCATTTATTATTGTTTTCTTACCTGGGAGCAGTTAAACAGCACACTATCTAATGCAATACCAGTTATCTGCTGTTTCAGGTACTGTAACATCTACCTGCACATGTCTGTAGATCAGCCTAAACAAAGGTCACCTCCAGGGAGCCACATTTGCACTTTGTGCCTCCACTCAGACCAGCAGGGCTGTTCATGCCACAACATACCCAAGTCAGAGTCCAGCCCACTGGGGCAGTACAGTCCTCCAATATCATCTGCCCTCCCTCCACCTGCTGCAGGGTGTGTGGATTCTTCCTTCTGCACCGCTCTTTGTACTGCCAAAGTAAATGCCCGATGGATATCCGGAGTTTGCTTCAGGGTCTCTTGAGGTGTTGTTGGCTTGATACAGGGGAAGTTGACAACACTGGTGTGCAACATCTAGGTTGCATCTAAAACGTTGCTTATCCAGACAAGATGCTGTAATGGATCCAGATTTACTTGGGGGCTGAGGAGCCTGCTAAGACAGCTTAATCACAGAGAAACCTGTCCACAGCTGCCCTGCTTCCCCTGGAGACCCACAGGGATTATGGGGCGGGTTTTGTCAAGGAATTGCTCCCTGGAGGCAGCTTAGGGAAGGGGCTTCTCTGTGCACATTAGCGCTGCAGAGTCAGGCCTGCGGTGCCTGCAGAGATGGACTCTCCTGCAGGTGTGTTGGGTCACCCTGCAAAGGAGGTGCCACATGCCTTTCTGCCCTTGGGTGACCCACCTGGATGAATCACAACACACTAGGCTTCCCTGCGATCATTATTCTTAAGGGAAATAAAAATAAAAATAGAGAGAGAATAAGTGTTTAACTATAAAACCAATACAGGACCAGATCTGTCCTTCAGTTTTGCCATGTGTACAACTTAAGGCCAGAATGGACTTTCAGACACACCGTTTGGTCTGCCATCTTGCATACATGTCACAGGTTGTTTAATTTTAGCTGCTTTTCCCAGCACTGAACCCAAGAGCTTGTGTATTCAGAAGGCCACTCAGTCTTGATTTGGGCCATCAAGACATGGAGAACCCATCACATTCATTAATCATTTCCATTAGAAATGGGAGCCTTCTGTCATGTGAGTTGATTTGGCTTTGATTCGCCATTGTTTCTCATTTCATCTTGCTTTGCCAGGTCGGGTAACCCTTTAGGGTCCACCATTTTATCCCTGTGAAGTTACACACAAATCTTGAAGTTACACACAATTCAGGTGCCATTCCGGCTCCCATCTGCCAAGCTAACCTCTCTGAGTCCCCCTTGGAAGGCATTTCCTCTGGCCCGTGAAACATTTTGTGACTGCTTTCTGCATGCTCCAATTTTTCAATGTGCATTTTAACGCATGGACACTAGAACTATGTGCTTTTCCAGTTTGGATTTCCCATACGCTGAGTGGTAGGAATTACACTCCTGTCCCTCCCCTGCTCTTATCAGCTGAATCACATATCAGCATTTCCAGTATTCCATTCAAGACTGATGTCAGACTAGCTGGCATGGAGGAAACCAAGTCATTTGCTTGACTTTTTGGGATACTGGCACAAAAGTAGCCTTTGCCCAGCTTCCTGGAGGACTCCCAGCAGCCAAGAACCACTCAGTGTTGATACCGATGAGCTAATGGTCTCTGCTGCCAGTTTTTTTGGAGTCCTGACCCATCAGTTCTCTGGACATACGGACATAAATATTTCTCTCTCTCTCAAAGGTTATTCAACAGTCACTCTGCTTACTAATGGAAAATATGTACTATAAATTATTTGTTTCCAATTGCGAAGCAGAAATATTTACCCAACACATCCGCCTTTCTCCATCCCTGACAATTTCATCATCTCCCCATAATCACGCTTCCCATCATGAGCTCTTTTCTTTCATTAAAAGCAAACATTATGGTTCTTAACCTGCTTTATATAGATAGATAGATAGATAGATCGATCGATCGATCTTTAGCTTCCCTTAGCTCTTTCCTGCATTTTGTGCTTCTTGGTTACAACTCCTTTCCATCTCTCTCCTGTTTTTTCCATTTGTCCTACACCAGAAAGAGGAGAATACTTTTCCATATTGCTTTCACTGTGCCTCTGATCCAGCATTTGAGGTCATTTGCATCTCTGGATTTCAAAATGTGAGCATGTTCAGACATAGGGAGTCTAGAATGAAAATAAGAATTATTCTGCTTAGAGAACTATAGAGAATACAAACCACATCAGTGACTGACTGCTAATATTCAATTATCTTTGTTATTTAGCTACAATATTGTTTACTGTTATATAATGGCTTTAACATTGAATAATTTTACACCACAGCTCTGCATTTTTGTGTTTCACAGCTTTCCAAAAAAGCTAAGCCTAGCTCAAAGGGCAGCTCTGCAAGTTTTTGTCACACCCCCTGCTAATTCCCAATTACCCATGGGCGGGAACAAAGCTGCCACCCTTGACAAAGGGAACAAAACTTGCTTACTCACCAAAATAAGCCAGTTAATGGCACACCTGTGTGACACGGGTTATTTTCCCTCTCAGGCAGTCAGGGCTCCATGGGTGATCCCCACGGGGCGTATTGGAGGTCCCCGTGGGGCTTATTGGAGGTCCCTCTGGGGGTCAGCACCACCTCCAGCAACAGGCCTGAGGGCAGCATCCCTGCTGCTCTGCTCCTTCACGCCTCTGCTGCAGAAATCAGCCTAGCCAAGGGCTGCCCTGCCCTTTGGCTGCTGCTGGCTGCCTAATGGCAGGCATCTTAACATTTCCAGTAGCAGAAATGTAGAGCTGGGCTTGGAGTGCTCCATTGATGCTTCCTTGACAACACACAGACACACACCAGTGTTTTCTAATTCCCACTTGAGCTAGTTAAGATGGTTCCGTAGATCTCCAGTAGAGGAGCATGCTTATTTTTAGCTTGGATTACCAAGCCTCAATGGTCAAGATTCCTTGGCCAAGCTTTCAAAAAACTCCGGGAATTTCAAGACTGAGGATTTTGTTGAGAATTGACTCTGATGCTTGTAGTTTTAAAAGATTTCTTTCTGACATCTATGTGCTATTTCAGTAACAAACCAGTTATTATAACACGGGATGGGCAAACCCTGGGGTCAAAGGCATTGTTAGGAAATCAGAAATGAGGTAGTCAAATCTTAGATAAAATAAGTAAATAAATAAATAAAATCCATACACAAAACCCCAATTCCACAGCAATAAAAGCTGCACTCATTATTTGTAAAAGCAGCATTTCTGAAGACTCAGACGGATGATTCTGCTGCAGCATAGTTTTGTTTAATCAGGCTTTGAATTAATTAATGTAATTAGTCACTTTGGGGGGGATAAGTTGGACTGATTTTATGGAGTCTTTTGTTTTGCTGGTTCAGGTCTTACAGCTTGATTTAAATGTGTCTGGAGGGGCTTATTTACAAGAGTGATTAATGCTGCATAAAATTGATTGCAACCTAATTTTAGCTGCAAAACCACGCTGCCGTTCGCTTTCACCACGAGGAGCTGCAACGGCTTCAGAGGGAGAGCGGCTGGGTCTGTGCCCGCAGCTGAGGAGCAGCGATGGACGGACTGACGGCCAGCTGCTGGGAGTGCCCTTACAGCAGCGATCGGCTGGAATCTCCTCATTTAAAAAAGAGCCTAAGTATGGCCAGGAATTGTGCTAGGAGGATCGAATTCAAAGGTGAGACTGGAAGAATCAAAAAGCAAAGCACAGTGGGGCCATTTCCACTTCTGCTGCTGTATGGGGACAGCTCTCTGCCTGAAGGTGGAGATAGAAAAATCCAGCAAATCCTCTCCAACAACTGAGAAGTCAGCATGTGATTTTTATTTGGCCAGATTCTCTGCCTAAGCATCTGCCTGCTGCTTGCATCCCTTTTTTCCAGAAGAATAAAGGCATGAAGGTCCTAACCACAGCAACTCCCACTCTTAACTTTCCTTATAAATAATCTCAGAGTCAAAAGAATTTCATATATTGGTGGGCTGCTGAGCTGCCACCTGCATATAAGCATATACAAAATGCACATAGACACGTATGTAATAGTTAGAAAGAATGGGACAAATCCTGACGTGTGAAGCCGTGATGTGTGATATCCGTAGAGGGTCCCAGTCAAGTCCCAGTGGACTTGTTTCAGAAATAAGCTGCTACGCAAAATGCCTGGCACTCGGCGTTGATCTTCTGGATGACATATTTTTTTATTAATGAAGGTACCATCAAAATGCAGAAGAAATCTAATTTGAATTGTATGTCCCTGGATGTTGTTAAATAAAGCAGACGTGAAGTTTCTAAACAAGATATCCTCGAGGTCTGGCTTTGAAAAAGAAAGAAGACTTTTCACACAGCCAATGACATCTCATTTTTTCAAAGGCTTAGCTCGACATTTCCAAGAAAAACAGTTCTTTTCTGATGAAAGACTGCACAGAAAGAAATGTCATGTGGAAAGGAGGAGCTTGGACTTGTTAGGGTTGTTTTTTTCCGTAACAAGGAAGAAGTCAAGATTGTGAAAGGAAAAGAAAGCAAAAAAAAACAAAAACCTTACAATTTAACAAAGATGTAGCATGTCTCCATAATGTCTAGCATAAAATTACCACAAAAATGTATTAATTCGTGTCCCTTAAATCAGCTCCTGTAGCAAATAAGATTCTCTTCCTTTTCCAATAAATTATTTGCTTGCCTGCAAATTTTCCAGTCTCATCAATGTGGTTTACTTTTTTCCTCCTTTTATGCTAGTTCAAGACAACCAGCCTTGCCATGTGGGTGCCACTACCCCACGCAATGTGAGGAGGAAGCAGTGGGGAAGGTGCCTGGGCTGTCTGGGACATCCTACCCCATCATGCACAACGATGCCAGGGGGAAGTTGGAGGTTTATTTGCAGTGGGGGAGAAGAAGGAAGAGCAGAAATGATCAGCTCCCTGTGAGCTCACCAAGCCATCCACAAGTGCCATGTGCTGTGTCTGCACTTCTTGTTGGATCACTTAGAACTAGGCCTGGGTGAATATTATTTGCCAATACATTATTTAGCTAATGTTGATCTTCTTTACTGAATATCCTATTTGACTAATCATCTCTGCAGTACCCTTCCCGTCCTACCACCATTCAAACACTATTAGTTGAATAATTTATGAGATGAGCAAAGACAAAATGCATTGAATAATTTATTCAAAGAAAAATTGCTCCCACTATTTGGTTATCTCTAATTAGAACCTCTTTTCAGCTAAATTACACTTATACGTGCATGTGCTCAGGCATACATACACACGGGCACATGCGTGCGTACGCAGCAAGCCAGGTTAAGGGCTCACAGCAGATAAGCACCACTTTATTTCAATGATTTTATGCTAAAGGATCATGAGCACAGCCAGGATCAGAGCAAAGCCCCATGGACAGAGTGATAGAGACCAAGTCAGAAATTTCAGATCTGGGCCTGATGTCCCGCTGCAAAGTGCAGGGCGATGTGCAGTGGATGAGGAGAAGGGGAGCTGACAATGCCACAGCAGGCATGTTGTGGCAGGACAACAACAGACACGTGCAATGTGATTTTGGGGCTGCTTGAGCATATTGCTGGCCCCAGTTGTCAGAGGCTGAGCCCTTCTGGTGTGTTTCCAGTTATCCCCTTTCAACTACGGATCTTCTCATCTTTGGGACAGGCTACGTGTGAGCTCCTGGGGCAAGGAGAAGCTTCACTGACCACGGTGTGCCGCTGGACAAAGGCATACTGGCATCTTCCATCAGTTACCTGATTTTTCACAGCTAATTTGGGGGCAGGTATTTCAGGTAGAGTGTCAGCTTTAATTCACAGCCCCTTCAAAGCTGCCTTCATACGGAGCTACATAACCTCTGAGTCTGGTACCTCCAGGTCAGGGCTGAGGGCAGCAGAAAGATTTTCCTGACAGTGCAGCTGTTTGCACCGTACCTAACCACGTGGATAAACAAAGGGCTATTATTTAGCCAAGATAACCTTTGCGATAACCTTACAAATGCTGACATAAACCATGAGCACTGCCCAGTCCCAGAAAGGCAAAGACAAACCTTACATAAACTCACAAACTTCACAAAACGTACATGGTGGCATACCCAGGGATATGCACAGTGGAGTGGGATCCCAAATTCAGGCCTAGACTTTAAACCCCCTGCTGCACAGGGAGTAGAAGGTCAGCTCCAATAGCATAAATGTGTATCAAACGAGAAAAGTACTCAAATTAGGCTAGACGGCATTGTGTACCTGAGAGAAAAAAAAAAAAAAAAAAAAAAAAAAAAACTCTTCCTTGATTGTTTGTGTCTGCATCTTTTATTTAGATAGCTGGCAAGATAAGTGGGACAGATATGCAGAGCAACTCAAAATGCAATGACGAAAATAAA
Organism: Anas acuta; assembly: GCF_963932015.1. NCBI lineage: Eukaryota > Metazoa > Chordata > Aves > Anseriformes > Anatidae > Anas > Anas acuta. The sequence continues at coordinate 42,364,242 of NC_088981.1, forward strand.
ACAGAAACCTCTAATTGCCCATCTTGAAGGACAAAGCTGCATCTTCTGTGGTTAATTTGCTCCCAATTATTTTTTTTTTTGTCTGGTTCTATTTTTGTTAGAGCTCCCAGAGCTGCCTTAATGGTAGAGAAAAAGAGTAATGGAGGTAATTGGTAGCATCCTGAATAACCTAATTCCAGCGTCCCTACGGTATGACTAGACACCTACAGGATGTCTCCAGGACAATGTCAACCGGCATGAAAGGCTGCTGCAAAGGCAGCAGAGTGAGGTTGCTCTGTTTAAAAGCTTCATGGCATTTCCAGTTGAAAAAAAAAAAAAAAAAATCACTTGGGAAGGATTTTCTTTTATGTCTGACGGGTCTCTCTTCTTGCCCTTTATATATGACGTGTTACTGGGAACGCGGTTCATCCTCTGATTGATCACCCTCTCTGTTGGTGGTGCACAGATAGCGCTTTGTTTCATATGTAGGATTTAAGGACCCAAATTTCAGAGAAAGTTAGCACTTGGAGGCAGGACTCGGGAGTGGAAGCTGGAGCATCTCACATCAGAGAGCATGCACAGTGGTGTGGGCAGCCACGGGGACAGGGGAGGTGGGCTGCAAGCAGCCCGTTGCTGTCAGCTGCTGTGTGACCAGAATCACGTTGTCCCAGTGCCCCCTTGGAAAATGAACAGGATTTCATTTCTCTGGGTGTATTCAGGGAGAACAGAGAACCATGAAGTGCCTGGACACACAGCATCAGTAAATGAGAGTGACTTAAGGAGGTAAATGGTTGGCCCAGGCTGTTCTCAAAACACAGTCCTGGCTGGCTCGTGAGGGTCCTCATTTCTGAAAATTGGCACCAATTAAATATGGGGAATAGGGTTGATTTTAAATTCCCCACCTGGAAAGCAAATACCAAAGTCACAAGCCACCATCATCTTTGGTATCTGCAGAAGCTGGCCATGACAAACACAACTAGCAAATGCAAGGGCAGGAAGGACTTTTTCTCCCAGCATCTTCTGGCCAGTGTCCTTTTGCAGCACTGAGCAGAAGCGATGATGTGTCAGCTCCAGGGGAGACATTGCCAATGGTCCAGCATGCTGCCAGGACACTAGTCAGTGTTTTTAATTCTACACGTGAGCACAGGTATTTCAGTATGTGACTATGTGGAGTGCCAAGATGGGTCAGAGCTTGACGTTTGATTATTTTTCCATAAAGAGAGAGCTCCAAAAATTTCAGGCTCGGATAAATAGCTACTGTATTTTTTTTCTTTTTTTTTTTCTTTTTTTTTTTTTTCCCTAAGTATTTTATTTACAAGAGCATTAAAATGAAAGCGACAGCAGTGGCAGCAAGAAAATTACCGCTGCCTAATTGGGCCCAAAGAGAGTTTAGGGCCTGAAACGTCCCTTCATGTAGATTGACAATGGAAAATAAAGCACACTAGACACATGCACATTGGCTTTAGCAGTCCTTAAATTTCCTATTTTTCTGCTAGTCCCTGAAGTGCAAAAGAGTGCTGTATTCTTCCTTGCTGCTTATTCAGTACCCAGAGGCTTGTAGGATTTGCAGTTGGTGGCATTTATTCACCATTACACTCAGAGACAAAGCTTCCAGGCACTGTTTGTTGAGTTTCCTAAGTCCCATTTCCCTTCCCAGTACAGAAGCAAGGAGCCAGCCCATGAGCCCCACTGCCGTGTGCATCCCGGGCAGTCCAGCTTGGCTCTGGCTGGCTTTGGAGCTGCAAAAATGCCAGGTGCTTGCTGCTACATTCATGAATACACCTTGTCCCTTGACAGTGAGAGCCCAAAATGTTAAAGGGGTGCTTGTGCATCCTTGCAGACCTATCCATTAAAAGTGGCCAGCACAGGCACAGCCCTTTGTCACTGTGCCATTGGTTGCAGAATAAAAATGAGACACCTTTAATTTTTGCACTAGAAACAAAACTATTTACATCTGGGAAGAAGGGAGGGGTTCACCAGTAAATGGCTTGATGTAGGCTTCTAACCAAACAGAAATTTCTGTGACTTCAAGGTTGTGTGCCATAGCAGTTTAGATCACCAGGATTCAATAGCTCCTTGGGAATGAACTTCTCGTAAGTTAAGGGTTGGTGCTCTGCATGTCTTAGAGGATTTGGTTCTAACTTCAACTCTTTCTTTTTTTTTAAGATATACATGGACATAATTCCTCAAACAATTGCCAGCCTGGTAGGGCTTTGCCTCAGCAGGCTGCCAAAGCACACAAGAGCACTTGTGTGACTGTTCCCCACCCTCTTTATCCACTCTTACCTCAGAAACTGTGCCTAATTTTCACAACAAAAACTTCATAATATAAGATGTGCATTACATATATGGAGATGGAAAAATATAGCCCCAGCTTCTCCATGGCATGGTAAAATGACTCCAAAAAGCACGAGGCAGCACAACTTATCCTACAGGGTACAAGACAACGTAAGGGCATGCCAGGCCTTAACGTTTTAAAAAGTCTGTGACTGAATTACATGAAAAAGGCTCAAACACAAGAAAAAATAGAGTTAAGTTAACAGAGAAGCTGTCACTTTTAAAGATGTAGAGAGTTGTTAGATCATATTTGTCATCAAAAGTCAACTTGGTGAAATTTACCTTGTTCACTAGACTAGCAAAAAATGAACATTGAGCATCGTTTCAAAAAGAAAGCCTTAGAGAAATGCATAATCCTCACTTTATGGTGTTTTATTACAGAAAGGAGCAATTCTGCACACATTTTATCTATTTCTATGAATAAATGTGTTAAGCTTGAGAAGCCGGAGTCCATTATATGGTCCCATAGTCAGCGTAAGTCCCTATTGCCTATGCAGCTACGAAACGTGTTATTATGCAGTAGAGATATAGCACAATGGCAATGAGTCTTCTCAGAAGGGTTGCAAATCCAACAAGAAAGGCAAATTTTAATCTTCTGTTAACATCACTTCTGTTATTGATTTCTCCAGTGTTTTTAAAAGAAAGGAAAAGAAGAACCAAAAGCAATATGTGATAGAAAGCTCATTATTTCAACAGAATTCAACCCCACAATCCTATAGAACCTGGTGAGTTTGGAGTGCACCTTAAATGTAGAAAGCTTCCCGAACCCACAAAATCTGACCGCTCAGGCGGTGAACAGGGTGAACAGAGTAGAGCTGACGGAGAAACAAGATAATACACGTACGTACCTGCTGGAACCTGTGATCTGGAATGACAGCCATGGTATTTTGGCTCTTGCTCACCACCAATTTTTCAGGGTACAGGGGCTCCTGGACCTGTTCAAACAGAAATTTGTGACCTGTACCTGACCTACCCTCAGATTACCCCCAGCTTGTGCAGAGAGTGAGTGACCTTCTCTGCTGCCTCCCTGCAAATTGTTAAAGATTATTGTTTTCTCTCGGGAAGGTCTTCAGGCGTGCTCTGCTGTTCCTGTCAAAATGCACGGTAGCTTTCCCATTGATCACCAAAGGGCAAAAATGAGAATTTCATCCTGCTGGAAGGAAATGCTCCAATATTTTTTTTTTTCTTCTGCTTTTTTATTTATTTAATTTATTATTGCTGTTATATTTGTGAATCTTTCCATCTAGTTTCTTGAAATCCTTCAATTTTACTCTGCAAAATGCTTTTATTCAACAAAATTGTATCGCCTTCCAGTTCATGTTCTTCTCACTGCCCTTTCTTTTATTCCTTGGCTGGCTGGCAATGAGGCCTGAACTCTGTCAAATACCCCAGCACATTTGGGGAGGCATTTAGCAGTCCCTCCCTGTGCAGTGAAGCACTCGCACATACTCCTCATGGCAAGGCATTGAGTCTCACCAAGGCTTAACACTGCCTGGGCTTGGCACGGACACACCGTGCCAAGCTGGAGGGCTGGGCCAGGGATCCCAGGGATTTTGCAAGGTTACTGCAGCAAAAACAAAGCAGGCATCTCCTAGCTGAACAAAGGACAGAGAAGAAAGGCTTCTCAGCAGACTGTGGTTTAACTAAATGAGTACAGCTCCCTCGTGCAGCCAGGCTGCACTTATTTCTGCTGTACCCGTAGTCAGGAGGACTGCTTCATTTGCTCTACACAGTGGCTGCAGGACTTGTTGAGCTGTAGCCACGTCCAGATTGTGGTGTTCAATAAGCATAGCCTGGCATTAATCACATTGCCATGCTGCAGTCCGGACGGGTGCTGCACGTGGCCTTTGCATAGTTAATCTCCTTGTGCTGTTGCAGGAAGGGGAACATGTGCTTGACACCAAGGGTGCAACCCTTGTGCACAGTCAAACATCAGGAACTACTCAAATGTGTGTATGGTTTCCTTTTTATGCACATCTGCGTGCTGACCTTAGGGGGAGAGACCCTTTCGTGGCCAGTGCACACAGTCACACCGTGCCACTGCCACGGCTGGGGCGATGCCAACGACAGAGCCAGGAGGCTGAATTTGTCCCTGTCCGCATGGGGCAAGGCAGGCAGGCTTGCTCTGGTGCCCCCCTCATCTTATCTGTTCAGCAGGTAAATAAAAGACTTCAATCTTAGCAGCTGCAGGCTCAGCAGCTTTCTCCACCACATCATTCACTTGCAGATAAAAAGATTGTGGAGAGTCCCAGTTCTCCGGTGCAAGCTGTTATTTGATTTATTTATTGGCACGGGGCTGTGAAACCTGGCTTTGAAGGGCTGAGAGCAAAGATCCAGGGTACACAAAGAACACTGATTCACATCCAAATGGACGAGTGTTGTATCAGAGGAGTTTGAGGGTATTTCTAGAGGGCATAACACAAGTAAGAAACTGCTGTGGGCTAGTATTTCAGACTTTGGACTGTGTAATTGTTTCCTTTTCTTCTGAGATTAAAGATAGAAAAAGCAATGCTGTCTCTCCAAACAAGAGTGTTGGACATTCAAACCCTTTTCTGCTACTTGGGCAGAAAAGCCAAGTGTTCACTGACCAGATCCTGCAAGTGGGTGAGCAGAGATGCTGTGCTGCCTTGTCTAAATTCAGGTTAAAATTGCAGCCATGCGTACTTGTTCCTTTTTTACAGTTTGGAGAGAGAGTGATCTCCAGCGCCAGACACCAGCCAGCACCTTGTGCCCCAGCCACAGGCAACAGCCCCAGTGTACCCAGAGCACTGGTTTCAGCAAATGGGTAAGATGTAGAGGCAAGGGGAGAGCCTGGGTTGCTCTTCCAGCACCACCCTTTTCTTCCCACACCCTCCCTCTGCTCCCTCACCTTTCCAAACAAAGCTCTAATTTCCAGTGACTTCAGAGCAAGCGGTGCCTTGGCCTCAGCCAGAAGTTGGCCTAGGGCTCCCCTGAACTTTCTGCTTGCATCCCTGGAGCTGTAAAGCTGCCACCTCAAGGTTTACCCAAAGGTACGGCTGCTGAGAAACTGAGTTTAGTTCCTCATTGACACCTGGTATCTCCTTGCTGATACAGGCTGACACCCAGCCTGGCCACCTCTGGGTTCCTGAACCTCCTCCTCCTCCTCACACCTGCCTCCCCACCTTTCTGCATCCCCCTGACAAGCAGCAGAGCCTGTTTTCCAGACCATTTTAAGGATTTAAGGACTTAACCTTTCCTCTCTGCTCTTGTTCCCAGATTTTTCTCCAGGCATTTCTCACCTTGAGCCTGGATTACAGCAGCACACCCGGCCCCACCAGCTGTAGCCTTGCCTCCTTCACATTCCCACAGAAAAGTCCTCCTCTTGGCCCATCACTGGGGTTTGTTGTCATCCTGCCTCACCCCCCTTTTGATCTCACAGCACCATGTCACCAAAGGCCAGTAATATCCACGGAAGAGTAAAAGAATTGAATGGAGTAGATATGGACTGCAATTATTTTATGGTTTCTTACAGTGCAGTATTTTTAATTAAATATATGTATATGTATTATTGCCCTGAAGAAAATAACCCTTCATTTTGGTACAAAATAAAGCTCTGTTCAACAATCAAAGCTGCACATATTCACTTTCCATTGCACAATGTCTTGTGGTACCTTCCTTCTGTAGAAAATATACACCGAAATACAAGTGGATGCATATACTTTATTTTTGTTCTGAAATGGTTCTTCTCACAGAAGAAAGGAAGCCTCGAGAGTATTTCAGAGTGTCTTTTATAGTTCCTGAAGCTACAACTAGAACATGTGTTTTCAACGTACATCAGAGGGACATAACTATTTACATATTTTGCACAATACTTCATTGTTTCCCTTAAAGTCCAATAGGATCCAGTAAAAGGTAACATCTCTTTTACATCCAGCTTCAGCAGCTGCCTTGTCATTTACACATAGGACCTATGAATGCATCAGGTCTGACAGACGTGCCATTTGGTTTGTGTTTGTCTGAAAGAGTTTTTTGGGAGAAGACAGGCAGCCGCTGCTCACGAGAGATGCCCATAGTCCTGGCGCTGTGTCCGTGCTCAGATTCAGAGCTAATGTCCTGGCAGTAAGTTTAGAGACTGCTTGCAGCTCTGAGAGACATTCTTAGACAGCACAGATTTTACACGTTGCTTGCACTTGGAGGATTTTCCACGCGGCTACAAATACAAGGCTGTAAGTGTGCATGAAGAGCTGAGAAGATGCTGTATGACTCTGCCGTGATGAAAGGTGCCAGGCCAGCATGCTGTGAAGTTTGCCAGGCAAATAAAGACAGGGCTTCTTCTCTCTTCATTTGTGCTCCCCACATACCATGCATTGCATGATTTATTTGTTCTGAATATTGTGTTTCATTCAGCTTAGTGCTGAAAAAGGCCAATGCGATGCATTTACACTGTACTTTCTGGCTGCTGTCGTCTGCTGGGTCTGCAGCTTGCTGTTAAGACAAACACATACAGCCAGAAAAGCTGTGTGAACAAAAAGGAATACAATAAACTTCTATTAAAGAAAAAGCATGACTATTGTGTACTGGACCGTGCGTTGAAGTTAGTGCTAATAGCTTCCTTGGAAAGAGTGTGCAAGGTAAATATTTCTGAGAAGTGCAGATAGATGCTCTGACTCACAGAAGGCTGTAGCGTACATGACTCCCAGCTATTTGCTGATACCACTCAAATGAGACAAGCAGAGGTTTCTTATTTATTGTGCGCAAGGAAGATGTCGGCCCCAATGTTTTCACTGCTTGTAATGTAATTCTGAATCTTGTGCTATTATTTTTTCCCCTTAAAGCACTTTTACTTGCAACCCTGTGAGCTTATCAGAATTGGGGCTTTCATTTTTTTGCTAGGAGGAATTTTACAGTTCTCATGTTTAATGGAGAAAATCTTTAAAATATGGTACAAAAGCTAAAAAAAAGGGGGGGGGGGGGGAAGGAAAAAAGGAAAGCACAACAAATCAAATTACTGGTTTTTACAATTTCATGATTTCTGAATACATTCACCTGGTGAGGCTGACATTAGGTACATGCACATTTTTGGCTGCATGAAGCAACCAACAAAGCTCCAGTCTGCAGGTCACAGTCACTCTTGTTCGGAGAAGCAAAACCACTTGCTACAATTTTTGCAAAAAAAATGACACCAGTGAATTGCTCAGTTAGTGTTAATGAGCCTGAAATAACCTAAATCTTCAGCATAATTAGGCTGTGCGCATCTTTGGGTGCATAGCACAGCATCCTGCCTTTCCAGCACTAAGATATATTATTGTCTTGTGATATCTCAGAGCTGCCCAGTTTATTCTACAAAGGCATAGCAGTGTGGCACCAGAAGAAACTCTGTGACTCACCTTTATATAGCACTATTTCCCCTAGTTATTGTCATAGGAGATGTGTCCAGGTTGGTAAACAAATAGATCAAGGACTATTCTCTGGCACTGAAGGCAAGTGGACCGACACAACCCACACCTACCTCTCTTTTCCAGGAAAAGGGGATGGCTGCCTCCAAACTGCCTGGTGGGAATGAGCTGGGACATCCAGATCCTAACTCATATCTTGGGTACATCCACCACTCTAAGCAAACTATTTACGTGAGCACTTACATGATGCCTCTTTTTTATTCTAGCAGACCTGTGGGATCCAAATCTCTTTTGGTGATGGTATAAACCAATATTATAAAGCATCAACATGAGAAACAATCAATAAAGCACTGCTTTAATGTAGGATACGAGGTTTTTCCTTTTTAGACATCTGGGGAAAAAGAATTCTCTGTCCATTTTATTTTTCCTTCTTAGACATCTAGGGAAAAAGAATCTTTTGTCTGTTTTGTTTTCTTCTCCATTTTTTTTGGTCTTGCAGTTAGTGAAATCATTAGTATTATTCAAAGGCACTTCAGAGAAATCTGTCCGATGAGTGGCTGACTGGACGTCTGTGCACCCTAACGTCTTGGTGGTGCTTTTGCACATGCTAGTGTAAACTGGTGAAATCGCTATACAAAATCAGTGCGAAATCGGAATCGAGCCTATGTGCAGTGACCATTATTAAAGGAAAAAACAGAGTGCTTCCTTCCCATTATATCACACAGCACTGTTTGCCAAACAGCATGCCAAGCCGCCTTCAGGCGTGTGATTAATGCCAACACTGTTCCAATAAAGCTTGCACAGCGCACGGCCCCAGTCTCCCTGGAGAGTCAGCAACAAGAACGAGCACAGCCTAAACGACACTTTTCTTCATCTCCCAGTCATGAGGGACTTCCTGCCTTTTCCTCATTTCTGGGTATTAATCTTCATTTCTTTTCCAGAATTATGACATTTCTCAGCAGTGAATATTTTTATCAGCTGGCTACATACGCAAGATACTGGGCGCCCATTTCAAGGATCCCACTAAAAGGATTTTGCTTTGGATCGCCACTTCCATTTCCTCTTTTTCCAATCTGTTTATTGTCTTCTTTACACATTGTTTTGCAATTTACTGTGGTCTGGTTTTGTTTGTTTGCTTGTTTGTTTTATGCTGTAAATAAGAGCCCCAAGCTCTTTTGCTGAGGCAAAGGGATTTCTTTCAAAGCTAGAGAAGCTATTCCACATGTCTTTAAAGCACAGCACTAGGTTCCAGTCCCTTTGTGAACTGGGTAGTGACTACATAGGGTTCAAACCACCCAGAATATCAGTTTGTAATGAGGGGAGAGAATGGTAAGTGTGGGTTTATACTAACACATATCCAAATCCAAATGCTTTTACCCAGGCAGAACTCCCAGGGGCCAAATTCTCATATACAAAAAAACCCTCTTTATACCAATCCAGCAGTTGGAAGAGACCCTGCAGTGGCAGCAGATATCTAAAGGGCACTTCCAGTGAAGGCTGTGAAGGGGCTGTGGTACACATCTTTTCCCTGTAATCCTCCAGGGGTGATTTTTGGTATGCAGGAAAGCATCGCCGGCATCTAGCTGGACCCTGGGATTTCAGGAACCACAGTTTCCCCAGCGGTCAAAAATCACCCTTCCCAGCAGGGGGGGAAGATAGTGGAGGTGCAGGGCTCTTGCTGCTGGCACACAGCACAGCCAGATGGGTAAACTGTATGGGAGTGCTTGTGTGTGCACACATTAACAGCATGCCTTCTCCAAGAGAAGGAAATATCCTTTCATTAACCACTGACCAAATCAAGCACAATTATTCTCTCTTTACCCTCCTCTTAAACATGTTTATGAGAAAACCTTTGCTGGAATTGAATTTTATAAAGGCTACTAACAACTTCTAACTGCAGTTTCCTGCAAAGTCCTGCTTATGCACTGGAGAGCAGCAGGGACTCAGGAACTTAAACCTTCAGTGACACAGCTCTAGGGGAATAAATAAATCTGATATGGTTTGTACTGTCAGCAAGGTCTGACATGACATAATATATTTAAGGTCTAGTCAAATCTAATGAATTAGGACATTAATTGGTCATGTGCAGGTGATGAGGCACACAGGTAGCAGTGTTTCATTAGATACACAACTTTTAAGGGAGCGTAAATGAGTGAAGAGGACTGCTGTTTTTTTACAGCACCATCCACTGTCCGTTCCTGGAGGCAGAAAATGAGAGGTGATGAGCCAGGAATCTGATCTGGGGTGGCAGATCCATCTTTGCCGTGGGAAAAACAGATACTTCTCTATGAAATGACATCATCTTTAATAGCGTGGGACCTGTCACAGGCTGTTCTGAGCACAGACTGATTTACAAGCCAAGCAGCCTTCTCAGGCAGCAATAGTGGTTCACACTTGTGATCCCAGACCTTTGTAGAAGAGATCTTCAAGGACCCTGACTCTAATATAAGTTGTCCTTTAGAGTTACATGGCAAGAATTTCTCCAGACTCAGCTCACCTGTCACCCTCTCACTTGTTAACTTTTATTTTTACAAGAGTTACTTGAGAAAATCTTCCTGATGCTTGGATGTTTAAAATGAAGGATCACATGCAGGTTGGGGCTAGTTTTGCAGCACCATTTCATGTCTTGCCATATGTAGGACTCTAGCATGCCCCTGTAAAACACTGTGACTAATTCTGGACTCTGAGCACAACTCCATGGGGCTGGGGCATGGCTCATACACTCACAGCCCTGCAACACACCTGGTCTCCCACTGAAGGGCTTCCCCTGTCAGGCTGTGCTGAGCATCCTCTGTCATTTGCCAACCCCTGATCTCCCTCACATATGGTCACAAAAGTGGAGAGAGACAGAGCTGCTGCCTTGCAATTGCAAGGGCAGGTAACCCCACAAGATTGCTGGGGGCAACCTGGATCCCTCGTCCTTTGAACTGGAGATTTCTGATGTATCCTCCTCCATGACACCCAGTACAGTGCTATCCCAAGAGCATATACAGCAGTGCTTGAGGCAAATGTGTTATAATTTATCTCTGCAAGTGTGTTTGTGTGCAGCTGTGAGAAAATTGTCACCATAAGACAAGTTACCCGTTGCGTCAATGCTTTATAGAGCCTTCCAGCTGAATGATTTTAACAGTTGAAGAGAGGCTTTATGTGGTTTAGCTTAAGTTACAAATTTAACAAAAGATAAAACGGCATAGGCCTTCTCATATTAAAACAGCTTACATTACTAGACTGGTATAAACTTATACCTGAAATTATAGCAAAAATGTTCATGTGCCAGTATCTTACTTCCAAACAGGACAGTTGCTCTTGAAAGAGAGACTCAAAATCATCTGTAAATTTTAGAGGCTGTTCCTGTAAGAGAACTAAATAAGTCCTTTACTAAATAAGCCCTAAGGACAAAGAAGCAGCAGGTGACCCTTTATGGGGTTACTGATGATCATACCCTGTTAGGAGTAAGATGGGAGAAAGTTTATATGCAATGCAGAACTGTAGTTGATTTTTGAAACACCACCACCCGATGTCAGCTAACAAGGCTCAGCCCACCCCGGCCTCCTAGGGCTCTCTGTGGCAGTTCCTCTGGTTTTTGCCTTGCAGCAAGCATATGGCACAGCAGCCTTGCTCCCAGAGGCATTGTTGTCCACATTATTGTTGTTATTTTTTAATTGGAAATCATTAATCATGTACATACTGCTTTGCAAGCACAGAATCAGTGCACACTCTCCCTTTGCAGGTTAAGCATCCAGAAAAAGCAAACTATAAAGCCTGATAGTGGTATTTGCTATTTCACATTGGTATCTACAGTACGTTAGACACATCATATTGCATTGGCATCTCCTGAGACATCAGAGTCTCATTCCTTCTCCTTTCTGATGCTGCAGAAAGGCTTCAGTGGAAAACAGGACATTGACAGGCACTGCCAGGGCCTGAGGCTGTGCTCCAAAGGAGATCCTCCCTCTGAGGATGTGTTTTCGTCAAGGAAGGGACATGGTGCAGGATCCCCTTTCAGGTAGACCCAGCTGTCTGTCTGGACAGCCACAGACAGACGGATGGACCCATTCTGCCAGGACAGTGCTGTTCCTGGGAGGCTGGTCAATGGGTCTGAGGCTCAAGACTCCATTTTCACAGCCTGCAACAGGGCTGGGATTGCCTTATTTTCCACTACTGAGCAGGACCTGAAGCACTCCAGGCTGCAACAAATTGGCACTGAGGGTCCTCACCTCAGAGAACAGGGCTGGGGCTGGGCTGAGTACCCTCTTTTTACATGATCCTGGCTGAAAACAAGAGTCCTCGTGCTCTTCGGACACTTAGCCTGCAGTCTGCAGCCAGACTTTCTGAGCCAGCTCACAGCACAATCGCTCTCATGACAACACTTTTTCCATCATCCGATACGGGTGGTACAATAAGCTCTCTGTTGTTTCTGTTTTGTTTTGTTTTCTTGTTTGCTGCCACTACTGTTTTTCTGTTTTCTTTAGATGAAGTACAAGCCCCAGTACTTCTACTTATTTTGGCATGGCAGCCAACAGAGTGAAAGTAAGATATCTAAGTGGTCCCTCTGCACAAGGAGAGGCTGCGGGTGCCAGCTGGGTCTGCCCTGTGGGTGGAGGATGGTGCACTGCCATGCAAGTGGACTGCAAGTGGGCTGGATGAGGAGGGCCTATGGAAAGGGCTAGAGCCCCCCAGCACCCTCTCCTGCCATCCTCTGGATGATTTGTTTCTGCTCAGTTATTTCTACGTGCATGTGTCTTACTCACATGCACAGGGGATGCAGAGTCGGCCCCTATTTAGATGTGGTGAGGTGCCCAGTTCTGCAAATCACGTAGATGTGTTTAACTTTATGCTCTCAACCCTAGGAGCAAAGCCAGCGTGTGCTCACTTCAGGAGGCACAACCCCCTCTTCACCCGCAGCAGTCACCTGCTCCATCCCCTCATCGAGACAGCCCGGCACCACGCAGGCCGTGCAGCGCGTGCCAGGCCTCAGCGTGCTCCTCGCCTCCTGCCAGCTCTTGGCAGGGACAACAAAGGAGGAGGGGAATACTAAGTGAAACAGTGCAAGAGTGGGCAAACACAGCTTGGAGGAGCCGTGAGGTGGCACTGGGGATGGCACAGCACACCGCGGAGCAGGCAGGATGGGGACTGAGCTGAAACAAACCCAGCCCCAGCAGGCCCAGTGAGGCATCGAGCCCAGGTTCAGGGTGTATATAAACAGGCTTGAAAGTTTTGTCAGCATCTGGAGGTGAAGATTAAACCTGAAGGCAAGGGCGAAGCAGCATCTCTGTGCTGAATAAAGAGTCATGCATCTGCCTTGAGTCATGAAGGTGCCTGCAGGCTTCCCAAGGCAGGGGCCAGGGGCAGTCCCATCTCCCAGCAGGTTGTGGTGTCCAGCTGCCACTCACCCTCATCAGAGGATCCTGGTGGTCAAATTTTGCTTACTTTCCATTCAACAGAGTCCTGCTTGTAAAGGTAGGAAAGGTTGAAGATGGGAGTCCATCACAGCCCTCCCCCAGGCCAGCTTAAGATGTCTAGGAGCCACATCCTCCTGTAGCAAATGTTTCAGTGCCAAGGACAAGAAATTCTGCCAAGGAAAGCTGAAGAATAATCTGCCCATCTACTCACAGGGAAAGTCTTTTCCAAGCCTTAATCTGTTACTACCTTCCTTAGGTCATGTTGCATGATGATTTATATCCCATGACCCTATCAAATGTATCATTTTTCATTATCTACTAAAATGGTTAATCCTTCTTGACATCAAGCCTGTATTGTGGGACAGATCCTGGCATGTTCCAGCTGCTTTGGGCCATTTTGTTAGTCTCCAATAACCAGAAATCTGGATTATCCTGCTAGATGCGGAATTTCCAGGTGGCATAGGTGCAACTGCCCTTCCCTGCATGCTAGCACTGTTTGTGCCCTCTGTACAGCCTTCAGGGATTTCTGCAAGAAATGAACTTGTCTGATGTCGTCATCCTCTGCTGCCTTTTTGACAGTAAGATGTCACAGAGAAAGTAGAACAGAAATGAAGGCTTAACTTCAAGAATGGTGTTTTTCAGATATCCATGCTTGAATTCATATGGCTTCATATGTATGTGTGGTTAACACCTTTGCCTGAACAGGCAGGCCACCCCCTGCAATGAGACAAGCCTCTCATGTGGGTATCTAAAAAGTTCCTTTTACACAGTGGAAACACCTGGTGGTAAGTGGATTAAATACGCCAGAAATTGAGCTGGTAGGAGTGGAAGAAGACAAGGATACGAAGGAAGCAAAGCCAGCAGTTAGGTGCAGAGACCTGTTTCTGTGGAAGCTGAAGAGGGAGGGGTGTGTGAAGTGTTTGTTTGGGTTGTCATGAAGACGAGAAAATAGAAGCCATGGCAAAGGGGGGAGAACAATAAATTTACATCAGTTCAAGTACTCTTTGAACCTACATAAGAGATTTGAGATTGAAAAAGTTCACTGATCTGATCAGGCTTTCTCTATCAACTCATCACAGTACCATCCTATTTTCCGAAGACAGAAGGGGAGCAATGATCCCCCTTTAAGGCAAGATGAGCCCTGGCACCACAGAGCCTCCCCAGCACAAACATGTGTACACACACGCACACACACGCATGCACACACATAATATGGACATGTGCACGGAGCAAGAGGAAAATGTTCAGAATTGCATTTAGCATCTCAGGAAACCTAGGGTTTTCAATGAACTGTGAAAATAAGTCTGTTCAGACTGCACTGGTATTGAAAATCTATGCCCAGCAGCCACTCGGTAGCCACCTGTCCTTGCCACTGAATACCAAGCAGGAGCACTCCACATATGCTCCCCCGATTTGCAATTCTGCTCACCTTGAGTTTGGAAGAAGCAGCAAACACCATCAGAATGACAAGCTGACAGGAACAATACTGCAACAATATGGTCTGGCAGCGGGAAAAAGAGAGAAAGGAAGGACAGCTCCAAATGAGATCAAGGCATGATGCTGATATTATCACACCCCAGGGAGGTGGCTGAACCATCCAGTTTATTTCATTTCAAATCTTTGGTTCATTCGGATTTCCATTCCCAAAGGTGAGCAGCCAATTTCCTTTCTCCATGAATAATTTATCCTTGCCGTGTATTTACTATTTCAGATGTCATCTCCATCTTAGCACACAACAGTTCATTTTGTACAATATGTCCTCAGTGTTCTGGAAAATATCTTTCATTTTCCTATTACAAAGCATTCACAAATTTCTTCAGTTTCTAGATCAAAGCTATTGGAGTCAGTCCAGGAAAAGTGGTGGGCTTTTTTTAGCCTGTGGCTGCATGTCTATCAGCAGGTCACCAGAGGTTTCAGGATCAAATGTTAACACTGCTTGGAAAGACATACATAAGTTACTGAACATTTCAGCACAGGAAAGAGGAAGCAAGGAGTGACTCAAATCAAATCCAGGATTTCTTGTTTTCGGTAAGACAGAATCAAATCTCTTCATAACTTTGCCAAAAACCATGATTGAAGGCACATGGAAACACATGCCATGGCTTAATGTAGCTGTTCCTGAAGTCCACGAAGACATCCCTGTAAGGTTTTTGTGGTCTTTGGCTTGGACACAAGATATACACAAAGTGCTGATCAGGAAAAGGACCATGTAGAACTCAGTGGAGAAATGAAATTGTATCAGGGCAGACTGAAAGGTTAGTTTTAGAGACCAAGCAAAGCTGGGTGTGAATTTCTCCAAAAGACAAGTTGGAGGAAAGTTTCCTATTCCAAGAGAAAAAGGCTCTGAAAATTATGGATCCAGGTCCAAATTAACTCAAAATTTGGGAGACATTTGGGTTTGGCATTTTGTACAACCCAAGTATAAAAAAGGGGAGCAGCAATAGAAGGTGCCCTCCCTGTAACCTAGTCACTGATGCTGAGCGTAAGCTAAAACAAACTGGAAATCTGAACCAGATCCCAAACTTTGTGCTCAAGCTTGAAATTAAATTTCTCCCTCTCTAAGTTCTAGCTCATCTGAGTGTGAAATAAACCACATCAACTGAGCCAAGAAGATAAAAGGCAGACACTGTTCTCATGCCAGGCTGGTGCTGATGGGATGAGAAACTGCTTGCACAGGGCGAGCTTGCTTTATGCTCTGTGCAAATAATAAAATAAAGGCCGAGCTATATTGGCATTTTAGGTGATAATGGAAGTATAATTAGCAAAGCTCTATTCTCAGGGTGTCTCTTTCTCTCTTCTCATACCATTACAATTACAGCCTTACAGAACTGAGCTGAAACTTGTCTGAACCTCCATCTACGGCCTGGACCAAAGTGCTTTCCCCCCACACCCAGTTCATAGAAGTTCAGATAAGGATCTGCTATTCCTGTCCGTAAACCTAGGGCTGACTGCCGTCAGTCTCATCAAATGTGCAACATGCTCGAGAGCTTGTCCAAGGCAAAATGTGGCCAGAGGGCAAAATTTGGCCAGTGCTATAAAAGCTCTAGATATCCAGGGTGGGGAAAAGCAGGCCTTGCAGTGAGGCATCCCTGAAAACAATAATAAAAAGGTAATCTTCCTTCCTTCCCATAAAGCAACAAATGGGATTTGCAGTGCTGACAGAACTTGCTGAGGCTGGGATATACCCACTGACTGCTCATCTGCTGCACATATCAGAGTAAAGGTCAATGCAGTATTTGTGCTACCCCTAAAATACACAGGAGTGTGTCAGCATATGGATGGTGGTTCGGTGTAGTGATCCTGCTTCGTGTTTTAGGGGCCCTCAGTCCTGGCACCCCAGAAGCAAGCATTCCTTGTTTTGATGTCTGGAGGGGTAAAGAACAGAGGTCAGGAGACACCAGGACACCCAGAGGGAGCTCCCAGGCACTGTCACAGGAAAAGGGCTGTTGGCCAACCAACGACCATGTCAGTACAGCATGCAAATACCCAGAAAGTACATTGTAAGAATCTATGGTTTCATAGTTGGGGAATGTCAGAAAGCAAACACAGAAACCCCCTCCACATAGTTTACCCAAATATGTGGCCCAGCATAGCCTGGGAGGGGAAAGGCAAGGGAAAGGAGGAGTTTGACGTGACTGGAAGAACTTTTTTCAGTGCAAGGCCATACTAAATATGAGAAACATGAATAAGAGCCATGGGAGAATGTGAAGAAATCCCTCTGGAGCAGCAAGAGGTCAGATCCTGTTTCCTTGGACATGGATCCAAATGCAGGGTATGCGCTAGTGGACCTGAGTGCGGACATGGTCCGGGGGCTCTGCACTGACCAGGATGGCCGTGGCTGGGCACCAATGCCAGTGCATCACTCGTGCCATTCTGAGAGAGTCCTCCTGGGCTCCTATGACGCATGGGTTATTTCTTCCTCACGTCACAGCAAAATCTTCCTGAGAATCACAACATTGAGCAGGACACTGAAACGAGCCTTTGTATTTATTTGATAACTGCCATAGTGCTCTGAGACCCCAGCTGCAGTTGTAGCACCACCATGCAAGGCTTCACACCACATGGAAAGAGCACCATTCCTGGCTTTTGGCAATGCTCCTTCCCCCGGGAACAGTCACCCTCAGGGGATGCTCCACAGTCCAGCACTCCCCCAGCTCAGGGTGAGAGCCTTCAGGTGGGCTCAGGACTCCAGCAGAAGCTCTGCTCCAGGAGCCATGTCTGTGAGCCTACCATCTGGCTTTGCCTCGCCTCTGTTCAGCATCTATGACTTCCCAGGCCAGGAGGTTGGAATGGGTGCATCCCACTGTTCTACCTCAGTAACACCTCTTGCAGGCACACATGACAGCACGGTATCGCCTGGAGCAGGAGGCAGTCCCTCCTGGAGCTCTGCCACAAACAGGTCCCTCATACAGCAGTGCAGAAAACAAGCCCCTAGAAAATCACGGCTTCTGCTTTTACCAATTGACACTTCTGGATTTAGCGGCTCCAAGACAATTGCTGAGTTATCTGTGGAGTCTTTTTTCCTCCTCCACTGTGACAGCTGTTACTTCTTTGCTTTTTCCAAGGCTGATTTCTGGCCACTGCTCGGCAGCCAGCTAGCTGGGAGGGGGGCAATGCTGTCAGAGTGTGTTACAGGCATTTTCCCACAGCCTGAGTTCTGGGGAATTACGAACAGTGACTACATACAAATGCACTGTGAATTTGACAGTCAGGTTGGGTATATGCTTTCACAAAGCTGGCTCCTGTGAGTTTTTCTCTTAACTAGTAAAGTTGCATGAAATAAGAGTTGGGTTTCATTTCAAACTTATTCTTTATTTGTGCATGAAGATATAATTTATTAGGTATAACCAAAATATCTTTAAAGCTGGTAAGTTTCTATAAGCTTTCAGAAAACAAGAGGTGGTAAATCTGTGAAGGACTTCCTGTTTGAGGCATTTATGTTTAGTAAGAAAGAGGTGCAGCAGCATTTTTGTTTTTAATAAATGTAATGTTATTAGAGGTCTTTCCGTTTACTAGGGTATTAGCGAGGGTTTATTTGAATGATAATATATTTACAATTCATATATTTGACAATCAGTTTGGAAAATGAAGTGTTGGTTAGAAAAGATGTATAATTATGTGCTGGGAGATCTGTATGTGTAAAACATGGATGAAGCCAGCCTTCCCTTTGAAAGAGCATCTAGCCCTAGCCAGGCCATAGTTAGAACCAAAGTTTGTGAGCATTTTTAGGAGCATTTTGGGAATCTTCCTTTAGGGGTGATGATTCCTGATTCCAGCCATAGCAGCCAGATGTCTGTAACTGCAGGAAGCCCGGTTTAAATTACCTGTTTTCTATGAGCTTCATTTTTTGGAAGGATGGATCAAATTAATCATATTATTAAAACAATGGCGAGGAAACCGATGGCTGCAAGCACAGGGCATTGGTCCAGGGAGAATTAGATAATTAATTGCAGTTGCTGTAAACTAACTTGGGCACACCTGCTAAACTGGGGAAGCCAAAGCAATATTTGCTTTGACACATTTTTGTGGGAGAATGCTTGGAAAACAGAGGATATAGTAATGTTACTAGTTGATGTAGCTTTAAGTCTGAATTGTCCACAAATGGATTGAATTTCCCTGAGCTGTTAATACACGAGACTTATGTGTATCCAATTAGGGCTATTAAAAGCAAGAACGTTGCGGATAATATTTCCAAAGTTAATTAATTGACATAGTATCACTTGGAGAATGCCTCCCCAGAAGCACTCTCAACTAGCCCCTACCAGCTATGATTTATAGCAACTTGGCCTGCTGGTGTGGAAATTTAAAAAAAAAATGAACTGCTGCTGTAAGCTTATTCTTTAGCAGTGAAATTAGACTATAATTCTACACAATTTGCTAGGAATGAAGTAACGAAATATTTCTCTTTAAATAATGGTGTTGTTTTAGACTCTTGTAAGGATTTTCAAGTCAAAGCCCAAAGGATGTCTGCGATGATTACTCAAATCACAAGCAGTGAGTAGCCTCTCTCAGCGTATTAATTTCAATGGTTACTGGGAAGAAATAAAAAGTCACAAAGAAAAAAAAAAAAGGCTCACAAATCTGCAATGTTTTTCAGCATGAAGGGGGTGAGGGTAGGGATCCTGTGCATCGTAAAATACCAAGAACATGTACTAAGAGACCATATATTGGGAAATACTTGAAAAAGCCTGAATCAGGAATGGTTGCTCATTATAGTGTGGTGGGGTGAGGAACAAGGCTCTTTTTAACCCAACAAGAGGCCTGAGAGAAAGCCACCAAGATATCCAGGGGGTGTTCTGACCAGCAATGAGAACTTTACTCGTAGTTACAGCTTTGCGCTGTAAGATTTGCTTATTTTTAAAGATTTTTATGTAGCAGAACCTGTTGTATGCATTTATTTGGTTAAGAAGGACCTTTGCAGAATGTGCAGATGAAAACTATTAGGCAAAATAGAACCTGGTCTAGTGGGAGGTGTCCCTGCCCGTGGCAGGGGGTTGGAACTAGATGACCTTCTATCAGTTCTATGATCTTTAAGGTCCCTTCCAACCCAAGCTGCTCCGTAATTCTATGAAAGCTCTGTGTGTAAAATGTATCAGCCACAAAAGACAGGCTTGTAATGGGTTCTGTACATAATATGTCATCTGAGTAATAAAGGGGATTAGAATACTTATTCAGACAAGTATAAAATGAAGAGGGAAATAAATCATTTACATAGTTGGTAGTAGCTGAGACAGCATGCTAAAGTTTTACAACTTCAGAACAGAAGATCACATCTACATTTATTACTCATTAAAATAATTCTAAAATGATTATAATCACACCATTCTATTATTTACCATGGTGTTGCAGTAGATAATTTACGTACTCTTAGCATTTTGGCAGCCCTCGTGCTTCATCCAAGCACAGTGACCAGCATCCACTAGACTGAGAATTAATTCAAGGCCTGCCTTTAAGCGTGTAGCAGGAAGATACAGACAGGGTTACACAGCTTCACTTTGTGCATAGCTGGGCTGGGTTTAGAGTGACAACTAAGAGGTGAGCAGGGTGAGCCAAGAGAAAAACAATCCTCAGAAAAATTAATTAGAAAAATTCCGGTCAGCTGTGTGTGTTACCTCATAAAACTGGCAAAGAAAAACACACAAGTAAAGGTGTAACTAACACAGTTATTTATTGTTTACAATACAACAAAGGCATGAACAGAAAGGTTCAGCAATTACTTTCATCTTTCATTAAAAAATTTAGTAAGCCCTAAGTGTATTCTAGGTGTATAGGTTATGATTTAATTTGCATTAACTACTGATTGAATAGAGACAATTTAACTAATAGAAATTAATCGTGATGTGACATTAACAAAATCTGACAACTGTTACAGGACCAAAGTTGTTACCAACAGAATTGAACACTGGAGTTGTAGTAAGTTTTCCTTCAAAGAAAGGTTGCTTATCGGTGCATAATATCGCTGCCAGCCCAGTAAGGAGGGTTTCTCCCAACCCTGATGGATGCAGAAATTCAGGTTGGTAATATTTAGAGGTGGGATGTTTGCCTAATGTCAGAGATATTCATTGTAAGAGGGTACATGTGTTACCCAGAAAGGCTATAGGAAAACTTCTTCCTGGATAGGAAGGAAAATGGAAATGTGCTGGTTTTGTAAGCTCACTGGAATTACTTTTATCTAGTCTTGAAGACAAGGTAACATGAAAAGATAGGGGTGTTATAGGTTTTGTGGAAAACATTTCTAGAGCAACAAGACATTAGTTGCTTTGACAAAGAGTTAATTACAAAGGGAAGAGGCAAAATAGAGACAGCAAGACCTAAATAGCATGCTTAGGAGGACGGTTCTTTTAAACCCTCCTAAGGGTGACACTTCCAGACTGCCCACCACAGCACTGCTGCCTGGCTGCGTTGGGGTAACCCAAGTAAAAAACTGCTTAGCTTATAGCAATAAAGAAAATTACCCCCATATTTCAGTTTTAATTACCCCCATGTTTCTGTCATGATTTTTACATGATGGGTCAAAAACAAAGCTGGCAAAGGCACGAGGTGTTAATTGGCCCCTGTTTTATCTATGCATCTACTAAAAGAAGGTCACAACTGGAAGCCCTAGCCCGAGAGCTTAAATCTGGTTACTAGTCTCCTAACACAATTTTAGTGTTGACAGTCTGTAGGAAGATCTCCAAAAAATCTCATTTTACAACCTCAGAAAGAGGTGCACGGTATGGTATGCCTGCACCCTAGTGACACTTCTGTTACTACTAGCAAAAACGTTCTTTGTGCAGAGGGCACACATACAAACACACACAAGGTGTGGAAGCAGGAAGGAGGTCAAAGTGTAAAGGATCCTGGGGAGTTTTGTCCCATGAGAAACAAGAGCAGGCTTGCACTATGTACCCTCAGAGCACGATGAAGGCTGTTCTTGAGTGCCTGCAGCAGAAACTACCTGGAAGATCTTCCAAAGCAACCTTGTACGTAACCACTCCTCCCAAGAAGGGAGTGGAAGCAGTCTTCTTCTGTCTTAGTGTGAATCTCATCGATGTATAAGGTACTTAATCATGGCTGCAAAAGGTGTGTTAAACATCTAACACAGAATTAAGCATGCTGTATCGATCATAGCTTCTGCACAAATAACTCTTGCTACTGCTTCAGGAAGTAAATCCACTGGATTTACACTTTTATAGGATTCCCATTAAGTCCTGTGCTGTTTACATTGGCTTTATATTTAAGGACCTTATGTAGGCCTAAATCAGATTTCTGGAATTTAGAGAGGGATTGCATGTCTCCGCTGTAGTGAAATTTAACCCTGAGCCAAAACTTTGAGTGCTGTCAGTGATCAGTGGAGCATGGGCTTCACCCCATTAGCTAAGTGGTGTCAGAAAATTGCCCCTGCCCTTCTCCCAGAAGAAGCTGTCCAAGCTGCTTCTGTTGCATTGAATTGCTTTAATTGATTTTGCTCATCTAGACAATGTTGGAATCAACACACACGCACGGCTTTCATGGTTTAATTGGCAAAAGCCTGAGAATACGTCTGTAGTGTTTTAATGATTATGAGTTGTTCCTGTAGAGAATCAATTGCATCCGATATTTTCAGCTGTGACTAGGATGCTCAGTTCCATTTCTTTTTCACTTTACTTCCCAGCAGAGAAAATCTTTTCTGCTCTTTTGTTTAGACAGAAGAGCATCCTACCTTCTCTGTCAATACTTCATCCGCTCAGCAAGGGAAGTGCTAAATTTGCGCTTTCAGCTCAGCAGGCTTTTCTACTTTAAAAAAAAAATAAATCATTTTCTTCTTATTTCCACAGACTGACATTGTCATGACCTTAGATGCAGCAGCCCAAGATCTTTGCTGGTGTACTCTACCTGGTACGTAAAACAAGAAGAGATGTGAGAGCATCCAAGCTGCCTGCGCAGGACAAGCCCTGCATCTGGCAAACACTCCTGAGTCCTCATTCCTCCTTTGCTTCAGCTGAGGCCAACAAGTGCGTTCAAGGTTAAAAAAAATAAAAAGCTGTTTGAGAACATATGTGCCCGCTGCGTGGGGAGGCCACCATGCCGTCAGGAGGTGACTCGCCAGGTTACAGAGGTCAGCTACCAAACACCACGCCTGGCACAGCACCAGTGCCCGGGAGGGGGATCCGACCGGCCCGGGCACGGTGCCACCCTAACAGATGGGCACGTGTGCAAGTATCCGAGCAGTTGAAGGCAGGGTACCTGTTTGGGGATGCAGCTGCAGGAAAGCTATGAGCTGAATTCTGCACTCTCATTTATGCCTGCTTTGGGGACGCTTGCAATGTCAGAGTTCTCCAAAAATGCTTCCTCTGCACAAGGCCTTCCCATGGGAGAGGACTGCAGGACAGCAAGAGCCAGGAAACCAGATAAGACCATCAAACATACTTTATATAAGCCATCGATAACAATATTCTGTCACTAATAACCAAAGCCAGATTCATGCTCATTCATTTCAATCACCATGTCACTTTGATGATGCAAAGTTTTCTTCTTTGGCTGTAATTAAAAAAGAAAAAAAAAAAAAAAAAAGAAAAAAAGAAAAAAAAAAAAAGGAAGGAAGCTTCTTCATAAACCAGAAGTATTTTCAAACTTTTTCTTTTCCAAACAATATTATGGAAAAGAATAACTAGAAGGTGAAAATAGCTCCAGGGTTATCTACAAGTGAAAGCAAAACAGGCAGGAACACAGACAGTAAAAATGATGTGCATGGCCACAGACAGAATTGCGTTTTGGGAATTGAGACTCACATGCTACACAGATATTATCATATTTAGGTTTGGGTTCTTCCTTCAGACACTCTTGAACAGTTTCCTATGAAGTGCAAAGACTATGCTTGTGTTTGTATCTGTGGGTAAAAATAAGATGTGACTTGATCCTTAAGTTTATCATCATAGACTTTTCTTACTTTAAACTCACTTTCAAAAATCTGCATATGCAGCTTCATCACCTGGCAAAAAGGATGTGATCTTAAATCTGTGTATCATCAGCATAGGCTCATGCAAGTGGCTTACCAGCTGGCTGGGTCTGCCCATCAGTTGTAGAGAATGTCTAGCCTTCTTTACAGCACACGGGCATCATGTGGAGCAGCTCAATCCCCTCCATCCCAGGAAACTTCAAGGTGAATGCATTTTATAGCAAAAATATTGTCTATAAAAAGCCACTTTAGACCTCAGATGTTCTGATTTTCAAGAGTGTCTAAATATGATAAGATCCAAAGTCTGATCCCTTAATATAGGTAATCAGTTACTAAGAGATTTTCTGTCACAAAATGCTTCACAAGGTGAAAAATTCTAGCCTTGTGGCTTTTAAGACAGAAATATTCTGTGGCTTCAGGGAAATGTAGCACATCCTTAGCAGTTAAAGGCTTAACACTGCACTGCAGACCAGTCTTCTCAAACCAGCTTGGCACAGATCCCATCTCCAGGTTCATGCAAAGCCATAGCAAGAAATTAGCACTAGAGACAGCCCCGTGCACAGATGTCTTCTCTTCTCCCAGGCCTCCTCCAGCTGCTGAGATGTCCTTGCTGCCACGACAGATGTGCAGCGTGCCCTTCTTTGGCCTCTTTACTTACCCAGCTTCCACCACTGCATGATACCACCACGTTCAGAGGGACAGCAATACTGGGAAAGAGTTAAATGCAGTTGCAGCTGCTTGTAGCAACACTGCAGCTGAAAACTGCAGCACCTCATGACCAGAGGGCTCCTCAGCAGGTCAGGGAGCCTCCTCACTGAGCACAGCTTGCTGATACCAGCCTGTGTCCCACCAGGTACCCCCCAGCCACATCCAACACACAACAGAACAAACATAAGCCGGGAGCTTCACGGCCTTGTTGGATTACCAAATGAAAGCAGCTTTCCGAGGCACGGTTATCATTGCAGAATGGATGTTTCAAGGTGCATAACAGCTTAGAGAGGAAGAGAGCACAGCAAAATGTGCCTTTAGGTATCCAGAAGTTAGTTTTTCCAAGTGTAAATTGTGCTCCCTCTGTAACAGAATGCAGAGAAGATGATCCTTTCGGTCCTCAGATGGCTGATGAAGATGCCTGTGCTGAGACACTCTCTGGAGGTGTCTCTCAATGTGCACTCATGATGAATGGTCCCAACTGACTGGTGTGTGCTTAGGCTGCATCTGAAGAGAGGAGTGGGAGCACCTCCATGGACCAGGGTCCAGCTCCACAGCTACTTGCAGCAGGTGCGGGCATCGTGGTACATTTTGGACAGGTCCCTGACGCAGCTGGCTGGGAGACGAGGAGTCCGCGAGCATGAGATCATGCACCCATAACTTGGTTATCTGTAACATGGGACATGGCAAATTCCTCCTCAAGCATGCAGCTCACACTGACCTAGACTTGCTAAGCCATCCAGGTGAACCATGCAGGTGACAGATCACACCCGTGTCCAAAATCAGCCTCGATGGCTTCCTGGTGCTTCATTCAAAGCACCTGAGGCTGCATAATGGAATCAAGACTGTTGTACTGCATCTTTGAGGACATCCCCCTGAGAACCAGGACCCAAATAAGCAACCTTTACACTTCAAGTGAGTTCTCCCAAGCACACAGTACCCCTTTGGGCTGGAGAGGTGGAATACTTGGGTGGCCTCAAGTCCTCCTGAGCAATCTCTTAACAAACCTTCTGCTTCAAGTACGTGATGTTAAAAATATCAAGCCCCTCAGCAAGTTCCTCTTGTTAAAAGTGGACAAATGCGGCCAGTTACATCCCATTGTACGGAATCCCCACCGTGTTTCACCAACAGAGCAGTTGACTAGTGACACCTTCAGGCTGACCATAAAATAGTTGAGTTTCGCACAAAACTGTGCTCTAGACGCTTTAAACACATAATGCATTTCAATAAAATGTCCCAAACTTCTGTTGTCTTCATTTTACCATGTCTCTGTTGAATTCTTAAAGTATTTAAGACTTGAATACTTTTTTATTATTATTAAATTAAATTAAATACTTGAAGAGTCTTGCAAAATTAAATCACAAACTGTTTTTGAAATCCATCATCTAGATCCTGATTTCATTTTTTTTCCCCTCTCTACTGTGCATTTCTCTTTTTAATACAGGGCTTCTATGTGCCTTTATGCTAGTGAAAGTACATTAGTATGTTTCTCTATACAAAACACCTAAAAATGTTTTACAGGTCTCTGCCAGACAAAATGATACTCAATCCCCCATTAGGGCATATTTGAACTTAATATATATGCATTATAGCATATATATTAATCTGAAATTGAGCTTATCCCAGCTTCTGGGGATTGTTCATGAATCCCAAATCTCCCTAGGCTGCTCCATGTGGCTCCAGTGGTGATAAGAGCCCAATAAAAGGAAAAAGATAGTGGCTAGCATACAGCGTGCTGGACTCCAACTTCACCAGCTGCTAGTTCAGTGGTATAGCTTGAGGGCATCATATTTGGTCTGGGGAAGGTCCAAATGGGACAGTCCATGGGCCAAGATAAAGGTATTTGATCACAGCACCAGCCTACCTTCACAGTCACCTTTTTTTTTTACCACCTCCCACTGCCCCTGGTTAACAGCTGAGGGGCTGGCCCATGACTTTAGAAGCACTCAGCCCATAAATTTCCATGACTGACTGCAATTACATTATTAATTGACAAACACGTTCATAGGTTGAGGGCGGCTTCTGTGGAAGCTGAAGATGACAGCATTTAGATGATGTCAGTTGCTTTCAGATGAAGTCAGCTGGCCAGCAACACTGACTACAAGGAGGTCACGCAAATCTCAGAGGTTTCTCAGTGCATCAATCTTTGTATTTCATTTCGGTTGCTGGAGCCAAATTCACTGCTGTTTCATGTCCAGCTGAAGCCTGCAGCTTCCCCAAGCACTGGGATGTTTTCCATACCCAGCACACAAGGAGCAGAACAGCGAGGCAGAGCGCCCTGTTCCCCATTTTACCTGAACCTCTCAGGTGGGACCGCATGCTGTGCAGCCCCAAATGACGGAGAAAACACACATGCAGCGTCACGTTACTGCAGTGCCTTTCTCAGATGGCCTTGTAGTGCCACCTTCAGACTAAACCAAGACACATCCTATCACTCTCACAACTAACAGTCCGTCCCACCTCTGGCTGCACTCCAGGCCCAACCAGCAGCCCTCAGCCTGCAGTGAAGGGGAAACCAAAACGCAGCTTAGCTTCAGATCCAGACTGAAATTTGTTTGGACAGGGCAAAAAGAAAAAGGGGAGGATCTGGCCAATTTCAATATTAGGTCATTAAAGCCCTGTCTAAATCCACAAAATCCCAGAAGTCAGGTTGTTTTCATTTGGAAGAAGGAGCTTTTGCAGAATCCTCCATCCGGAGTCTGCCTCTGAGGAGACCTTGTGGTCTTTCTCCATTCCTAAGGTATCAGACACTGATATTGTAGGAATCTGGTTTGTAAAAACTAGTAAAACAAATGAGATTAGCATTTTTAGAGAAACCTCAGCATGACCTTTACGACCATAACCAAGTATATAGGTACAATAACTGTGGTGAAACTAATTTGAGGAACAAATGATAGTATTTAAATGTCTGATCTGCAGACACAGTTTGACATGACACATCCGCTTTTTATGTGAGAAGGAACTTTCTAGCAGGTGTAAGCAACAGAAACCATAAACCAGAAGACAAATTAAACATTTGGCTTTTGGTTTTCTTCACCCTTATACTACAGATGGACAACAGTGAGGTCACTTCTTGCTATTTACTTTTTGCTTACTCAAAAACAATGTTTTAATTGAAATACAGTAGCCTATATTTGCAAATTGTGGAGATATCAGCATTGTATTTTCCAACCTAGTTCACGCTTTCTTCGTTATTTCTGAATATTACTTTGTTTTCATTTCCTCATCAAAACAGAAATACTGAAACACCTGATCCTATTTGTGTTTCCCTTTTTTTTTTTTCCCCCAATCTTTCTTTTTCTGTCCATCCACCCCCCGTCTTTCTCTTCAATACTACTAAAAGGTTTTATAGAAAGCTTTCAATTTTTCATGTATTTTACGGGCATGTGCACATTAACTAATTGGGAGTGGCTGGAGGCAGAGGAGCATGGCATTAGTACAACATTTACCAAACATCACCTCCATAGAGGCAAGCTCAGTTTGATCAGACAAGACCGGTCTAAGGTCTTTGATCAGACAAGACTGAAGTAAGGTCTTTTAACCTCAAATCCTGTTTGTACAGAGCAAGGTGTCCAGACCCCCCTGTTCCCATACTGACATAGCATGACTTTTTTAGCAATTAACAAATTCTGTTTATTTCGGTAATCATTAGGGGTTTGTGGACGGCGTGAGATTAAGCACCCCAAAAGGGGAGAGGCTGTGGGGGGGCTGAGGTGTTTGGGTTCTCATCACTGAGGCGGCGCCCGCCCGCCATGGCGCGGGGCTGAGGGCGCGTGCGCAGCGGGGCCGTTGCGGCCGTTGCGGGCGGAGCTGAGGCGAGGCGGGGCGAGGCGGGGCGCGGCGGGGCCCGGCCGCGTCCCTCCCGGCCCGGCGGCAGCGCCCTGCCCGGGCCCGGCGGGGGACGGGGCGCTCCGGCATGTCGCAGGCCGCCATGTCCGAGACCTACGGTAGGAGCCGGGGGGGATGCGAGGGGGCTGCGGGCCGCCGGGGCCCGAGCCTAGCGGTGGGTAGGGCAGGGGCAGGGGCACGGTCAGGAACCGGTGGGCTCGGTGGGAGCCGTGTGGGGCTCGGCCAGCTGTGAGGGGCAGCAGGAGGGCTCGTTAGGGGGGCACCGGCCCCGTTGTCCCTGCTGTGTGCTTTCAGGGGCCGGTGGTTTCTGTGTTTTCAGAAACCAGAGCAGCGAGTTGTGCCTCGCTGGTTTAGGTAAAGAGTTGGAACCGGTTGTTGGTGGTCTGAACTGTGAGCAGGAACTGGGATCGCTCCTGTGCTCTTCTGGTGGTCTCTGAACAGGCAGATGGGCGGGCAGCCAGAGAGGACAGAGAGCCAGCAGTGCTCCTCTTCAGCCTGCCTGCTTTGCAAGCCCATATTTTCACCCTGTATCTTAACAAGTACATTTCAACACTTTTTGTATTGTTCCAGTGATGCAAAATAGCAATTGTAAGCCCGCTGTGACTCTTGGTGCTTTCCCATTGTTTTGGTGTTCTAGAAAATGCGACCTTAAACTTGAAGGTCTGCAGCTGTTGTGGGTTGTTTATTTCATTTATTACTTTTTTTGTGTGTGTGTTTTTTTCTTCTGAGTTTCAGTGTTTGTTCTGTGTGTACATAAATAAGCTACAGACATTCAGAACTAGAATATGTGAGTGCCAAGATTTAGAGCAGATGGAGTAGTAAAAACTAAGTTATGGCATAACATAGAACTTACCAGTGCCTATGCTATGATAGTAACTAGATAGTTAGATAGTAACTAGACCATGATAGTAACTAGTATCTATTTTTGCAGTGTCCTGTTGATGCTTTGAAAAGAGGCTAAGAGCAGGGCAAGTACATGTGATCATTTCCCTGATGTTCTCCAGCTATTTTCAACTTGAAATTTCCACGAGCTGAGTATGGTTTCTGTTGAGAAGCCCTCGGTGGCTCTTTCTTCAATGAACTTGCGCAGTCTTTTCTTGAACTCCGGCAAATTTGCATTCACAGCATCCTTTGGCAGGGAGCTCCCCACATAGGCCATCTGTTCTGCAGAAGGCTCTCTCCTTGTCTTCTGAGGAGTTCTGCTTGATGGCCGGTTTTATTTGATGACCCTCATCCCTTCTGATGGGATGGAGTGTAATGTTTATCTCTGTCTCCCCTCTTAATGATTTCACTCGTCATTTCCTAGACCTGAACAAAGGAAAGGTAAATCAGGTTTGTGTAAAACAACAGTTTAAATTGCCTTCATTCTTACATTAAAAGGTCTAGAAGCTTTTAAAGGCTAGTTGCCACATCTCGACTAAGGGTCAGTTTTAGTTTTAACAGCTTTGGTTGGGTTGCCATTATTTTGGGGACTGTGCGTTGTCTGTTCAGCATCATGAGAGAGTGCGGTCCGTGTGCTAACTACATGTAAATGTTGTATTTCCCCTTTCTTTTTTGTAATTCTCCGGAACAGTTGGGATAGTTTACTGCAGAATAGCTATATATAGCACTTCATAATTAGAAGAATCTAAGTAAATGTTTTGGCTTGCTGAGAAAGCAGTACAGACGGTATTTTTCCAAAAGTTATTTAGAAGAAATTTGCTTAACCCTCTTCCTTTCCAGGATATATCGGGTATCAGAATCATTTGGCAAGCCTCTGAGGTTGCTCAGAATTACTCTTGAAATTCTAATTTTACAGTGGTTGTTTTTTCCCAAAGATTTTTTTTTTCCTGCCTAATAAAACTGCTTTACATAGCCAATTCTGTTGTTTTACTCTCAGCTTTGATTTGAAAACTGTAATTGCTTTGCTCAATTCCATTGCTTCTGGAAGATCTTTGCAGGACTTCTGCTTTAATATCAGTATTGTAAATTACCTGCGATTGAAGTACCAGCAGTTGAAGCAATGGTCCCACAATTAACGATGCTTCTTCTTTCTTACTGTTGCTAGTTGCCTTTAAGAGACAGCCTTCTCCATATCAATTTCACCATTTTATTTCATTAATCTCTTTCTGAGCCTTTGGACGTGATGCTGTCCAGGCTCCTTGGACTGTCTTCATGAATGCAAATGATCTTTAAGCATACGCTCAGGGTATTGGGGGTGGTGGAAACAAACCTTGCATGGCAGCGGACCTGTTGCCCGCGAATTGTCATGTTAGTAGCAGTGGGGAATGAAGAGTTGTAACTGAATTAAATTTGAGAGTGAATTTAATACTGTCTGCAACGCTTTGCTAGCTTGATATCACTACCTGTGGGGCCCTGAAGGCTGGAGACCTGTAGAACTTGAGTGCCAGGTTCTGGAACAGATTGTGAAATAGACAGATACTGCTTATCTGCTTATGATTTTTTGAATCTTTTGCTTGCATGTTTCTTCTACTGGGAGAAAGTAGACTTTATGGTACTTCTAAGTCAAATAAGGTTTAATTGGACAAACATCCAACTGTGGTTTATTGCAAATATATCACCAAAATAGAGCTCTCTCACCTTTCTATGGTGTTTTAGCATGGGAATATAATGGCTCGAAGTTTGCTCTGGGAAGCAGAGTACAATAAAATGAATAATTAATAAAGATTATATTTGAGATTTTGCTCTTTCAGTGTGTGCTGTTCCATCCTCCCCCAGCTTTCAGCTCTGTTTGGAGTGGTAAAAGGAGACTGGCAGGATACTCGGTTGAGGTATATATTGGAACAAGTTGGGATTTCCTTCCACTGCTGTAGTATGATCCTACACAATCAATTTCTTTCCCTTACAAGGTGCCAGGAACAAAACCAAAGTAATTGTGAAGAGAAAACTCCATGAATTTTGAGACTAAATTTAGGAAGAACTTTTTACTGCTTCTTTTGGGAGAGGAGGGTCACTGTAAAATGTGCGTCTGCTGTAACAGTGGAAACAAATCTCTTATGAACATAATTTTCCTTTGAATAACTCATGCTTTCTGAGATGCAGTGGCCTCTGCACAGATAGTAACTATGAACGCATGCAGGCTTCCTCCTGCTTCCCAGCGCAAAACTTAAGCGTTTTCACATGGTGATAAATATGGACTGATTTTTAAATGGCTTATCCTTCACAGGTAAATAAAAGGGACCCTTGGATTTTAAATGGTAGAGGGCTAGAGGAAAAGTTGTACTACCTTTGAGAGAATGTGTTGTGTTAGATTCCACTCAAATCTCTTCAGTTCCTACTTCCTTCTGTTTTCTCCATGAATATCTACAGCTGCCAGTCTGGTCATGAGTTTTTCAATCTGTCACTGTCAGAGATGTTTCTGTTCATCCAAAAGTGTTTCTTCTTGGTCTAGGCAACTTGATTCATGCTTTTCTCCTTGTCCTCCCTCCCTTCCCTTTCCACACACACTTCTCAGATGGTCTTTGCATTTGTCACCATGGTCTTCAGTTTATTTCAAAGCTTATTTTTTATTGCTCAGGTCACAAAGCAAAGCTGCCCTCTTCCAAGCAGTCTCTGTGCCAACTGGAACAGAGCCAAGTATATCGGTTCTACCTGTTTATCTTGGAAATCCTTACTGCTGGAGAAAAGGGTCAGCAGGGAGAATAGTTCCTCTTTCCCCTCGTGTGGAGAGAACAGCATATGCTAGTAGGAGCGCTTCAGAGCACTCTTTCCTTATGCAGACTGATGCAAAATCAAAGGTGTCTAACTATCAGGAAACTTTTTTAATTGGTGTGAATGTGAGTTTCCAAAGGGTCAGCATTAATGAATGTATGTTCTAGTCTTTCTCAGGCAGTTGGTAGAAGCCTGAGCTGTGACTGAAGATGTAAGTTGGTCTTTTTTCCCCTCCTATATTAGGAAGAGTATAGAAAACAATTCATTTCACATTACATTTTAAAGACTAGGCTGCAGTAGTTCAGAAGCAGCTCAATTATTCCTTCTGCTGGAGTAAGCTTCAGATGGAGAAGGAGGTTGGATGGCCTGGGGTGGTTTCCACATCGGCCTTCTGGTTTTGATCTGCCGTGGTGGTTGGGTCAAAGCCCACCATTGTCTCCCTTCTCCTTCCCCTGGCGTACAGCAGTTGGGCTGCTGGCGCTGCTTTGGGGTGGAGCCGTGGTTTTACTCAGTCCTTTTCACCTGTGCTAGGAAGCCAGGATCCGTCCAGCTGCTTTGCTCCCTGGCACTGTGTGCAGTGTGGGATCAGGTGGGGCATGTAGCTCACAGAGGGGAGTAAGTTGACTCCTTGTACTGCCTTGATTCCTTAAACAGCCAGGCTATGCTATCGTTCTTCATGCTTTCTCTAGTGAATGTCTTGTAACCCTTTTTCCTTCTGGCACAGAGTTAGTTTTCTTTCAAAATCCTTTCTACATAATGAAGACATTATTTACAGGCAGAATGCTTTAACTTTTCTAGATCGTTTTAGTAACCAGCATGATAGCAAGCGTTTTTAGCATGGGAATGATGTTTCTTTTCAGCTTCTCCATGAACGAGGAACAACAGAGCTAATAAGAAAAGCTTCTCTAGGGTGACAGCCTTGGCAGCTGACTGGAATGTCGGAGCTCAGAGCTTCTTTGTCAATCACAAAAATGAATAAATAAAAGCAAGCTGTAAATGAAATAACTGAATTCCTCTGGGAGAGGAGGCCAAAAAGAAAAGCTAGAACAATAAGCAATGGTACAAACACTAGGATATGAGTTGTGTTCAGTGAAATTGCATAGAATTAATATATGGAAGGTTTTCCTGAGTATGAGTTACGGTGTGGGCACATAGCTTCTTTAGCCTGTCTCATTCAGTTTCTGTTACTGAACAGTGCTGCATTTTCTGAGACATCCACACAGTTCAAAGAGAAGATGTTTCACATCCTAAATCAAACAGAGAAAGTTATAAACACGTTATTGATATGGTTGCTATTATCATGCAAGAAAGAAGTTCCACTACAACAAACTGAAAAAGCATTTTCCCTCTTCTTACCTGGTATTACCTTATTCATATTGATACTTTGGGCTCAGAACTTTAAAAAGCTCTGAACTCATTAAATATGGATATTTGTGACTTCTGTTATTGGCAAATGCTTTTTCTTGTCCTTCCTTGCTGGTGATTGCATGTACAAAGCATTCCAGATTTCCTGAAACGTATTATCCGGTGCTTGTGGGTAAGCTATTAACGTGAAGTCTGATACAGAGCCTTTTGCTCTTTTTGAACAATTGACATAAAATCATTTCAAGTGATAGAAGTACCCCTGTGAACATAACTGCAAAGCGTTACTTTCCTTACTGTACGAGTCTGTATATTGTGAAAGATTTTCTGGTATAAAATTTTTAATAGAGGGCTTGTCTTTTTCCACTCTGTAGGAGACTAAAACACTTCTCTTCTTTACAATTCACTTGATTACAGTATGAAACTGCACTTTCAAGTTCCACATTAGAAAACAGGTTTGCTGTTTGGCAGATGGAAACTTTTTTTTTTTTTTTCTCTACCAAGCAAGCAGGTATTGAATCATCATCTATCCAAATGATATTTCTGTAGGAGAAAATCCCTCTTAAAGTTGTCTGGCCTAATAGGATTTTGGTAGGAATTAGGAATCTATCCGTAAATTGCTGTTAATGTATGGTGTCCATTTGAGGAATTTAATATGAAATCTCCAATACCACTCTGCTTTCAGAACAAAATCTGAAGCACCTCAGGAAATATCCAGTGCTGTTCTGAGGCCCTTCCGTACCATCCCTGCCAGTGACGCCATTGGCTCTGAATTCCTCGCTGGCCTGCAGCCTGTCTGCGCAGAACAGAGCAGCTCCTCGATTGTGCCACTCAGCGGGGTTTTGTGCATCGCAAAATCTGGCTTTGGCAGCCACATCTAACAACAGAGGCTTAAAATGACAGGAAAAACTAGTGTAGGAACAGAGATTTTCTGTCATTCTTTTCCTCTTTCAGCTTGACAGTAGCCGTTAAGCTACTGTCCATGGTGTGAGTTGTCCATGGACAAAAGAAAGGTAGACGTGATTTTTATAGTTGCTTTTAACACAAAATTCTGACAAGCAGCATTTGCCAGATACATAGGAGAACCGGTTTTAACTGGATTTCAAATTTATATTTGGAAAAAACTGCGGAGACAAGAAACAGATTATATTCGTTGCAACTGTGTCTCAGAACATCGTGCATTTTGAGGAACTCTTTGAAAGTGGTAAAATCAGTGAGATTACACACACCCACAGTGGTCTAAATATATGGGAAGGTACACAAGGCAGCTAACTAGCACTGTGTGGTACTTAAAAAGAGACATTTGGCTTTCTTAGCCTAACACTTTGGGGCCGTTAATGATATAAATACGTCTCATACTAACAGTGAAGATTTGACGTAGTCTGGAGAACGAAGTATTCTGAGTTTGAGTGTGTTTTGCAGCTGAGGTGACACGAAGGGTCCTTCTTTACTGGAAGAACCAGTACACACTTTCACAGGCTGAACCAAAATCCCTTTTCTTACTTTCTTTTTCATCTACAAAGCATGAGCAGCTGGGTGGGGGCGTGAAGAATGAGAGGAGTTTGGAACAGAATGTCTAGAGTATGTAAACGGTCACAATACTTGTGAGCAAAAAAAGCAATCTCTTCTTTCTGAGACAGGCAGAATACAGAGTCCATAACCAAAGCCTGTTACAACATTTGGAACAGGAAAATCATGCAGAGGTAGAGTGAAAAACAGCAGAAACCTTTGGTAAAACAATACCTCATTTTAAAGATAACAAAATTTGGAAAACAACTGAAGACAAAGAATGGTGGGCTTTGCCAGGATTCATAGCCACTTGCTTTTTGCTTTTGGCATTGCTAGATGTTTATGATGCACCATAACAAATAATTCCGGCTTGAAACAGAATGAGCAGGTAGACTTCTTTGTGCATGTTAAATTTGACCTGTAAAGCTAAAGGTTCAAACAAGGTTCTGAAAGATTCATGTATCGGTGCTTTGGCTTGCTTGGTATAGTCAAAACTAACACTATTGCAAGCTTAATTCTCTTCATTGCATGCTTATTGGATGTCTTACTATGTTTATAAGAAACTGCACAATAAAGCTAAGAGGACTATAAAAAGAATGCTGCTGGTGGAAAAATAAATAGTGAATCATGCAAGAAATTTAACAGTTGTCCTGATGACTCGGTACTAGGGAAGTAATTGTAAACCTCCTAATCACAGTTTATCAGTGTAAATGTTTGAGAGTGATAAGACAAGGAGGCTTTCTTCAGTCTTCAGCCAACCTGAGAGTAGACCTGGAGAGGTAGTATCAAACTGAATAGATAACAATACAAATGACATCTTGAATACTTGCCTTGCTACATGAACACTGATGTAAATGGTTCATAAGTAGGCAAAGTGCCAGAAGTAACTGTATCATCATTTACCATACAGAGGAGACATGAAAGCAGCCATGCCTGAATAAAAAATACTTCTTGCCTCTGAATACATAGGAAAATCATTCTAGTTGTTCGTACAAGTATTAAAGGTGGAAAATAATCTTTTTTTAATCTAGATGTTTTTGTACTTTTTTCTTAGGAGTAAATGTCATTATACAGGGCATTTGTACTGACTCTAGCTAATAGCTTATATACCTTAAAACAGGTTGCTGGTATACAAGCCAATCACATGCCTTATAATTCAGCCATTTTCATCTCCTCTGTCGTTCTTGTATCTCCATGAGCAAATAGCATTCTTAGCTCTTACTTTCTAACCATCACTGTTGAATAAACTGGGTTACTCTTCAGATTTATCGTTATCTTGCCCTCTCTTCTCCATGAAATAAGAGCTACTGGAGTAGATGATCTGGGTACTTGGTCTTACAACAAAAATGTGAGTTCTTACCAGAAGTTAACAATTTTTTTTTGTTTGTTTTAATCTTCAGATTTCCTGTTTAAGTTCTTGGTCATAGGAAATGCTGGAACTGGAAAATCCTGTTTGCTACACCAATTTATTGAAAAGAAGTGTAAGTATACATGAGCACAGTAAGAGTTCTCCAAAGATTTATCTTTCTCAACTGAATTATAATTATTTTGAGAAACACCTCTAGGATGATAATGCGTAATTACCAAGGAACAGTGCATGATTCTATGAACTTAAACTATGATCTCGCGTCTGATATGGACAGTTACATACTGCTAAGAATCTGTGGTATCAACGGTCTACGTAGATCAAGTGCCTTAACTTCAAGCTCGAAAGAAAAAATGTATCTTATTCATTGGCAAGAGTGGCAGTTTGTGTTTGGCTTTTCCTTTAATTTTAAATTGTGTCAAGGTATTAGAAAACAGATGAAGAAAATGTAACAGACGTTGTCTTGCCATTCATTAATGGGAACCAGGAATTATTTGATTAAGGCAGGTCATCCTAGTAATTTTGAATTCAATAAGATGCTCAACAATCGTAATAAATGCTTTATTTTCTGCATGGTGGCAGTAGGCTTGTGGGTGGCACTGATTTTTGCTTGCTCAAAAAGTAGTTGATAATTTGAACACTGAAGAGTTTGGATTTTGTGACAACTAATCGTTTACCCTAAGTACTCTCTAAATAACAACTGTTTTTGTGTGTGTGTGTTTTTTTTTTTTTTTTAGTCAAAGATGATTCAAATCATACAATAGGAGTGGAATTTGGTTCAAAGATCATAAACGTTGGTGGTAAATACGTGAAGTTGCAGATATGGGACACAGCAGGACAAGAGAGATTCAGGTGCCCTTTTCAGCCATTTCATTAAATGTTATTTCTTCAATTATTACTTTTGATGATAGGTGTTTTTTTTTATCCCTGCTTATAAGGAGGGAAAATGGACTTTGAGAATCCCTGTGTGGCTACATTCATTGAAAACGCTTTGTCAAAAGCCTAGTTATAAATAGTCTGCTGCTGCGTAGCTTACTGTGTTTAAAATCATGTTTTATTTAAATTAATAAATGTTTCATAGTGTTGATTGCATTATATTAACCCAGATCTGAAACAACAGAGATGTAACAGCGTGGTGATTTGCACCAATGGTCAACTAAACTCCTCTCTCGCTCATCAAAGGAAAGGGATGGGGGTTGAGAAACTATTTTGGGGAAAAAAAAGTCTCACAGTTTGAGATAAGGCTAATTAAAGAGAAAAGAAAGAGGAAAAAAATACACAAAGGTCATGTGGAAGCAAAGAGAAAGAAAAACAATCTCTGCTTTCCATCAATGAGCAATGTTTGGCCACAGCTTGGGAAACAGGGTCTCACTGCATTTAGTGGTTGTTTGAGAAGACAGGCATTTTTATAGCAAGAGCCTCCCTTCTGTGTCCCCTTGTCCACCTTTTATTGCTGAGTGTGACTCCATACCATATGGAATATCCTTCTGTTTGGTTTGGGTCAGCTGCCCTTGTGATGTCCCCTCCCCACCTCTTGCCCACTGCCAGCCTGCTGGCTTTGGGGTGGTTTGGAGGGAGTCCTGCTGCTGTGCCAGCACTGCTCAGCAAGAGAGAGAACACCGGTGTGATACCAGGGCTGTTCTAGCCGCAAGTGCAGAGCACAGCACTGTGTGGGCTGCTGCAGGGAAAGTTAACTCCATCCCAGCCTGACCTGGTACAAATAGAAATGGATATTTGTAATTCTGTTTCAGGTCTGTAACAAGAAGTTACTATAGAGGTGCTGCAGGTGCTTTGCTTGTCTATGACATAACCAGGTAAGAAAACTATAGCGTTTTGTTTATTGGCTAAATCAGGGAAGGATCACTGTGCATGTCTCATTGTTCTGTTCCTGAAAACTTTTACATTCATGGTTTTACAAAGCTAAAACAAACCTCTGGCCTGATCTGTGTTGCTTTATTTCTAGCCTTCAAAACAAATAACCTGGCATTGGCAGGGTGCAACATTAGAGCAGACTTGAGCCACTTTTAACCAAGGCAGTACACCCCTATTTGTGGAAATTGCTTGTTAGTGTTCCGGTATAACAGGTCATCTTCTGGAAAAGCTAGCTCTACCTATGCATTCCTTAACCATAGCCTCCCCAAAAAACTGTTCATCTGTACTTTATTTTTCTGGCCACCATTGACTGATACTTGTCGGCTAAGTTTCATGTTGGTTCATAATGACTTGGCTAGGTCTGTTGCTTTTTGTCCTGTGAGTGTACTGTTCTCCTCTGGGCAATCTTTGAAATCAGTGTTTTGTGCTTAAGGTCAGCTGGACTCATTTGTCAGTCCTGTTTCTTGAAGGCTTTAGCATTGACCACTACTACAGTGACTAATGGTGTGTGCATAACTGCCTGCACTGTAATTGGTCTTAAAACAAATGTGAAACTTCAGGTCAGCAAGTCTCTGTAAGTGTAAGTTAATTATTATAATCCCATCCAAAACTTAAGAATCGGTTGAATTCCATGTTAAACAATAACTCATTCTGTTATCCCTACATTTCGTGTACAGAAGGCTGAAACTAGATTAGGACTAAAAATTCTAGCCTTTCATTTTAACAGAGTATTTTATTATTTATTTTGACTTACTTCAACATGTGGGTTTTTTTGAGTGAGTAACAAGCAAACTTTCAGAGCCTTGCAGAGGCTACAAGTAGTCTAACTCATCCTGAGCTATGGATTTTTTTTGTTTGCTTTTTTGTTTCATCATCTGTTCCCCTTCCATCCAGGGTTGTCACTCCAAACCGTATTAGTGGTGTTTTACAAGAGGTCCTACTTTCACAGAGCTTTAGAGCCGCAACTGGGATATCTGTATGTGTTTTAGCAAAACATAGTTCGTAGGACCTGGTGTCTAATTAGAATTTATTAATCGGAATGACTATCTAATGAAAGGAGGTACGGCAGTGGAACAGAATATTCATAAACGCAAGGCGAAGTAAGCTGAGAGGTATTGCTCTCTAAAGGATCCAACAGCACATGTACACAGCTAACATGTTTCTTGACTTTGAATATATAAAATACTGCTGAAAAGAAATTGGCTGTGTTTGTGATTAATTGAACTTCTGTGTTTTAAAAGCTTTAAGCCTTTAAATAGTTTCATGAAAGAACTTGATACACTTCACAGTTCATTGCTGCATAGGTGACTTGCCTGACTAGCAGCAGTTTGTGGCTTGCCACAAATACAGACTTGCCTTCTAAGTTTTATCTCAGTGATCTGTTCACTAGAAACAAGTATATTCTAATATGAGATGTTATTTTCTTCGCAGCCGAGAAACCTACAATGCACTTACTAATTGGCTGACAGATGCAAGAATGTTAGCAAGTCAAAATATTGTAATAATACTGTGTGGAAACAAAAAGGATCTTGATGCAGATCGTGAAGTTACTTTTTTAGAAGCATCCCGGTTTGCACAAGAAAATGGTAAGTAGTACAAAATC
The DNA here is from genome assembly GCF_963932015.1 of Anas acuta. Lineage (NCBI taxonomy): Eukaryota > Metazoa > Chordata > Aves > Anseriformes > Anatidae > Anas > Anas acuta. Next base: position 42,403,654 of record NC_088981.1, read on the forward strand.
ATCATGTAATGATGAAAGATGTCTTACATTTAAAACAATTTATTTTTTGTGCAGACAGGGAATACTTTGTTGGCCCACTGTAACTTGTCAAGTATCTGTGGAAGAGAGAATCCTGTTAGTACACGAGGCAGAGGGAAAGGACAGTGTCTGTAACAAGAACTGCACGTACTATTTAAGTCCCATTACCACTGATTCTTCCAGTCATAGCTGCTACTTGAAGTGTGGCAATATAGTCTGTAGGGAGTGCAATACAACCTCAGGTGTTACCTTGCCACCAGTGGGCTGGAGAGAGAGAATAGAGAGTAATATTTCCTGGTTTTCAGCTTCTTGTAGATATTATACATTATAGATAAGGTTGGATGGTGTTGACTCCAGATGAAAGCAATACGTTTAATTCATGAGAAACAGTTCAATATATGGCATGGATCCAGAGGACTATTACCTGGTCTGTAGTATCCAGAATTTTCAGTCTTTCAAGACATATTTCAGTGGCAGCTAAAGCCAGTCTCATTCTGAGCTTCTGCGCTACAGTCCTGCTAACAGTAACATCTGTTTTCAGTTTGCAAATTGATGATGAAGTCATTTTCTACCATGTATCTTACTATGGTTGCTGGCTGTCCTCTTACATATAGTTTTCTATTAACAGGAAACTATATGAAGCTCTTCAGCTTCATATGCTATTTTGCATGTGCAGCCTAGGCTATTGTGTTTAGATTCCGACTTTCTAGGTTTGTATAAATTTCAGAGGAAGTTTTTTTGGTTTTTAGTTTTGTTTTCAAAAATTGATTTCTTTCAGGACCATCTATTCATAGTATGATAGCTCTCCTCTTGTTTAAGAAAAAAATATTGTTCCTATCAATTTTTATGTTTGAATTACTATATCAGATATTTCAGACTTGCCTTGAGATTGTTTTTTCTGGTGTCAAATACAGAGCTGATGTTCTTGGAAACAAGTGCACTAACAGGGGAAAATGTTGAAGAGGCCTTTGTACAGTGTGCAAGAAAAATACTCAATAAAATTGAATCAGGTAAATAGAGATTAATATTATTAATATTATATTAATTCTATTATATTTTTTAGAAAAAATAATATTATTAAAAGTATACATGTAAGTATAATCATCTAAAGTGAATTAATTGTAATAAAATAACCCGTTTGATTTATAGCCATATGTTTTAATAGAAATTAACATTCAAGTCAGATCTGTATATCTGGAAGGAGGAGAGGGGTGGATTATGGATGTTTTGACATGGCATTTACCTTAATTGTCAGCTCAGAGTATGGGCAATGCATTCTGTGGGTTGCTATGTCCATATGGACATGAAGCATGACATTAGTTTTAGCAATGCAGAATAAAAACCTAACATGGGGGCAGGCGTACCTTTTATTTCTGCTTCTCTTATATAGCAGGAAATGTGGTCAGGAGAATTTAAACACGAACACAGAAGATGCCAGGGATGTTTCCTAGCAACTGTATTCCCTGAAGTGACCTCCCTAGCTCTCAGTTGAAATCATTTTTTCTTTTGCAGATCTAGAAATATACCAGAAGCTTCTCAATGCAAGTGGGCAGGTTTCTATCAGAAACAGACTCCCAAGTGTTGTGTCATTAGAGCTAATCTGTTGTTCTGACTTTTGTCTGTCATCAGCTGTCCAATGTCTCCCAAGTTTTAAGAATGGGCTATATTGAAAAGTATCTCAGACTCTAATTACACATTTTGTATGCCAAATTTATATGAAAAGAATGCAGTATTTTCACAGGAGTTTCCTGGTTACTGCATTAAATAAATGCCAAATAGCAACCTTCATTAAAAAAAAAAATGAAGAAAAGCAGAGTATGGCTAGCTAGTCATGATACTGGATTTCCATGACTGATTTAGGCATTAATATGACAAAAACGAGTCCTGCTTTCTGTGAGCTGCTTGTCCTTCCCCTTGTGTCATCACACATGCATTGAATCATGAAAAAAATGAGCCTGGAGAGGGCCTCTGGCGATCTCTAGTCCACCCTCCTGTTCCAAATAGGGTCAACTTCAAAGTGAGAGCAGGTTGCCCAGAGCACACCGAGGCATATTTTGAAATGCTCCAAGACATACAGTTCTCCTTGTGCTTCCTGTGTCTGTTGCCTTTTGTCCTTCTATTGTGCATTTCTGAGTGCAGTCTGACCCCAGCCTTTAGACCCTTTTAAGATCCTGTAGTCCTGTATTTAGATTTTCTCTTAGCCTTCTCTTCTTCAGGCTGAAGAAACACAGCTTCCTTAGCCTCTGCCTGAGCTTCAGCCTGCAACTGAAGTTGGTCTCAGTGGCCTGAAGAGGTCTCAGTGGCTCTCTCCTGTACTCTCTCCAGTTTGTTCTTTTGCATTTGTGGAATGCAGAACTGGACGTACAGCTCTCAGTGTGGCTTTGCAAGTGCCAAGCAGAGTGAAATAATCACTTGTCATCCTGCTGGCTACACTCCTGCTATCACAGCCCTGTGCATTGTTTACCTCCTTTGTCATGCGTGCATGCTGTGTCTCATGGTCAGCTTGTCCATCGGGACCCCCAGGTCTTTTTTGGCAGGGCTGCTCTGTAGCAACTGGTCAGTCCCCACCCTGTACCAGTGCTTGGGGTTGTTCTGTCACAGATACAGTACTCTGCACACGTAGGCACTGAATGTCACGAGGTTCCTGCTGCAATGGTTCCTCTAGTTTGGTCAAGGTGCTTTCTGAATGGTAGCCCTACCTTCAGGCTCTGCTCAACGTGGTGTTGTCTGCCGACTCACACGGGGAGCAGATATGTGCAATGAGCCTGAATAAATTATCTGAATTATTTAGAGGGATTTTTTTTTTACCTATATGTTTCTAATCTTGGCCAGTTCCCCATGGAGTAAGAAATGGAAGAGCATTTCTGAAGGCACTGGGTGTGAAGTAAACCAGCCACACAAATGGATTAGCAGTAACCAGGAAGGCTGAAGCCATTTCCTCCGGGAGCAGTGCTGTGCAGAATCTTACTGTCAGATTGATCCATTTCTGTTTGGCTTAGTATTAACAGTGCTTGCTTGTTAGTCTCTGAAAGCAGGTGTCTTTTAACATGAAACAGTGTTTGCAGAACACATTTTAGGTATTTCCTTTGTTAGAAGTAGTGCAAAAACACTTCTGCTGCAGCCTAGCTCAGAGACAAACTGCTTTGTCGTTATGATTAAGGGCACACAGTTGTAATTACAGGAGAAAATAGTATGGTTTTAGAGTTGCCTAAGAATAAACAGAATTGCAATAGATCTCTCCGTAACTAGAGCAGAACAGCATTTTATGTTTGTATCTGATGTCGTTTAAAGTGGAATGTATTATTTGTAAGTGATCCATCCTCTGTGACCATTTTGTTTCTCCTCAGGAGAACTAGATCCGGAAAGAATGGGCTCAGGTATTCAGTATGGAGACGCTGCCTTGAGACAGCTGAGATCACCACGTAGAGCACAAGCACAAAGTGCTCAAGAATGTGGGTGTTAAAGAAGCAAAGCACAAAATTCCAAATACTCGCTTTAGATACAGAAGGTAAGTTACAAAAATCTCATGGTGTTTGGTAAACTACTATATTTCATAAATGGGCTACACTAACTGCTTAGCATCTTCAGTTTCACAACCTGTAAAGGCAGCAGCATGGAATCTAATGAAATAATGCACAGTAGAGGTTTATACAAGAGTAGTATTCCTACTGCTGTATTTGAGGTTTTTACTCTGAGGAATTCTGCGGAAAACATTTGAAAATTCTGTGTATCTGAAATGCATTGTTCTTCTGATACTTACCTAGTGCCCTGTAGAAAAAGTGAATCATTTCCATGATATTGTGAATAAATATTACTAGGCATGAGAATTTACAAAATGCATGGGGGCAGTATCTTGTCCAAAACTATTAGATAGTATTTTCTGAAAAATTATGGAATTTAAAGACTGACACTTGGAAATGAAAGGTAGTACTGGATTTCAAGCTTCCACTGACTGTTTTTTTCCCACTTTCCCCCTTAGTCACTGAGGGTAATTAAAGAATTGCTGTGTATAAGTTGTTCCAGCCTCATTAAGCCTTAGCTCTCTGACATGAGGGCAGTGATATCAAATTAAGCTATTACTGGAAGCATAGTTACTACGTCACTCTTACTGTATTCATTTTTATCAATTTGGGCAGTGCATGGCAGCATTACTCAAACTGCCAGCAGAAGCTTTACAGAACGTTAAATAAGGCCACATTCAATTATGTGTTCTCATATTTTGTTCTATATTCCAGGAGCTTAGCTCCCAATTAAAGCCCAGAATTTTAAATAATGCATGAGAATCCTTTAACTGCTTTCCTCCCTTCTTTTTCCTCCTACAAATATCTTCCTTCAACTAAGACTGCTAAAAGGGGTATTCATCTAGTCCAGCTCTGTATGGCTGCACAGCAGTGCCTATTTATTGATCTTATTTCAGCTCTTGAGATTTCACATTGATCAGTGTAAGTGATGGAGTTCTTATGTATTTTTCAGCTGTCCATGTAAATGACGTTTGAAGAAACAAGGTTTGAGAGCTATGCAGTTTTTAAACACGCCTTTCCACTATATCTAGACAGAGCAGATGACTGCTGACAGAAAGGTGCGCTGTGTGCTATGGGTGGAAGAACGTCCATGTGACACAAAGCCTGTAAAGGGAAGCTGATAATTCACTGGACAATGTTAAGGTGGTACCTGTATGTAAACATTTTGTTGCCTAGTTTTGTTCTTTCATCTTTAGTTGAAAGCATTGCTATATACTGTAAATAATGTAACAGTAAATTTACAAAGCATGGTATACTTCTATGATGATAGAATGTTGCACTACGAGCAGTTTAATATTTTATTTTTTTATCATATAAACTGAAATATAACTGAGGTAGGCTTTGTCATGTTTGTCGCACAACAGTTTATATTTATGCCATATATTATAAAACCACTGGCAGTGTCAGTAAGAGGTGGCTGTTTGTTCTTCCTTCTTAGTTTGACGTGTTCTGACAAGGTGTTTACACAGGTGATTTTCAACGTAGGGTTAGACCCATACTTAACATTTTGTAGCACATCAAATTGGAGAAGTCATTTTTATTGAAGTTCACATTTCCTATTTTATCATAATTCTTAAATATCTTTTGAAGTTATTTTACCAGAAGTTCAGAAAAATGCTTTTAAATCTCTCAAATGGCTGTCAACTGACATGCATCTTGGATGTTTTTTGGTTCTGATGTTTTGTTTAGCACTGGTGTTATGTTTATAGTATGTATATGTGAACAGAGCTGTGCATCTTCTGTGTGTTTTGTAATTCCAGTGCAGGGGCTTATGGAAAACCATCACAGTAGGAGTTCTATTTAACCTCTTACTTCTGACTAAGAAATTAACTGGCAAAAATGATTTCTGGTGAACCATACCTGGTAAAGTACAACCTGAACCCAAGTGTTTTTTTCTAGACTATCCTGAACATTTGAAAGTTAGAGTAGTATTATCTTGTTCTTAAACACCTATAAAGTACAATTAAGAACTTGAATTGTAACATTAGACTTTTAGGAACTTGGATTCTGCCTTTCTGGAGCTCTACATTTTAACTTTTGTTTAGATACTATATAATGCTATCCACATTGCTTCCAGAAGACTTGCATGATAGAAGAAAAAAATGCATACTACTGATGTAGGTCTTTCTTCCTGTGAAGCTCATCAATGAAATCTTCAGCCTTGGTGCTGATTTTTATATGTTAGAAGAATTCATTCTTCCCTTCTGCTGTTTTTGTATGGTGGGGAAGAGGTATGGAACAAGAGATTAGGAATCCTGTTGTCATTGCTTAGCTGGAGACAGAAGAGACTTGCAGAGGGTTCAAGAGGGAGGAGAGAACCACAAGTAGTGCGTACCATTTTGTCAGTGTCATGACAACTGATCAGGTAAGAGATGGTGCTCCTGTGGAGCTGCAGAAATAAGTTCATGTTTCTTAAGGTAGCCAAACTCAAACTGTTGGGGGGAGTGACATTTCAGTTGCACTGATGCACAAGTAAAAATATCACCAGTGATTTCTAACTAGAAAGGGGATGTTATCCTGGAAGTACAAATTAACACAAAATAGCTCAGTGTTCAAATTCCAAGGGTAAAAATGCTTTATTTTTCTATATGTAAATCTTCCCTATTTAAGGGACATCAGTCAAATGCCCATTTAAAAACTAAATCAGAAAACTAAACTGAGGCTCTAGTTCAGAGGGCAGTTAATGCACGAGAGCAAACCAAAAGTGCTACGGAGAAGAGCAGTATACTGTTTTCCATGGAATTAAAATTGCATGTAAAAAAAAAAATGTCCAGACACTTTCGGTTCAAATAGATGCTCATTGTGAAGTTATATACCCTTGGCTCATCTCTGAATTCAAAGTACAAAATAATTAAAGTTTGCTACGTACTAGAAAAGTCTAGGCTTAATTTTAAAAAGGTTGGAAGATCAAAAGCTTTTCGTGTTACAGCTCTCTATGTATGTCTTAAGATTTGGATTTTTATATAACTGGTGAGAATTTATTCCAAGGCATTTTTTTTGTTGATAAACTGTCTCAAAATATACTTTTTAATAATAATCCTGCATTTACAAGAAGAACTCCAAGTAACCTTACCTGTCTTAGTCATGACATTTTGGCTTCCATTACTCAAAAAGCAAGTTCCCTGAAGTAGATGGTGAATGCAGTTACCTCCTCCAGCATGTCCAAATGGCAGATTGTTCAACTGAGGTGTGTTGCATTTTTGCCACAGTTCTTGAGGTTGGGGCTAAAGCTGTCAGTTCTGAAACCCCAAACCAATACTGAAATACTGGAAAAGTGATAGAGGAATGTGTTCCCCATGATCTAATCAGATTTCTTGGTACACAAAAATAAAAGCTGTGCACCTGCCTGCCATGACAGCACAGATAAAGCCAAAGGTCTCCCTTCCAGCACTGTTAAAATGGTTGAAGAGGGGTTGGTACTTGATCACAACTTGTTATTACAGTAACAGTTGAAATGGGGGGAAGTGTTGTTACTTCTGTTGCTTTGTAGTAGTACACTGCTGAAAGAAAGCGCTCTACAGGGTGTTTCTTATTTTAAAAATATTTTCCTGTCCTTTTCCCTTTATATACAAGAGTGGCCCTTCATTTATACTAGCTCATGTGATCATTTTGGTAATGTGTCTGTGGTTAAGCAGCAGTAAACACAGTTTTATTTTTTAACAAATTGTCTTATGCTGTCCCCTTCCCATGAGGAAGGAAATAATACCTTCATTATAATCAGGCTTGCCAGGTTTTTACCATTTTCTTATACTTAGACCATTACTACATTAGCACATATCTGGTTAATATACATGTTTTGTGAAGTGTTGCACCCTTAGGCTGTATCTCACTGACATTTAAAAAAGATACTTTCTAAAATGGCAGCTTCTGAGGAGAATACTGTTGGAAGCAGTAGCTTTCTAAGCTTTGCTGTTTACTCTTTTCCTCTGAGTATTTTTATTTCTAAAAATAACCGTCATGCCCATAAGAGCTCTGGAATCAATTTTAAGCTTTAATATTATAGTTCACACAGCAAACCAAACCTAGCTCACATAATATTAAGTGATAAATGTTAAATTATGTATGTTTTTTAGTGTAAAGTTCTTACTTTACCAAAGCACGATGGCTTAGTTTTATACAAAATACTAGGCACCCAGATCCTAGGATTTACTGGATATGGAACTTTAACCATTCAGAGCTTTAGAAGATTTAAATGTCTTATCAAATCCTGTCTTGCCTTTTAATGAGGCTGCTGGCCTATACTATCTCATTTCATGCTTGTATTTAACCCCAAATAAAGAAACTTTGATTTTCTAGGTGTTGTACTGCAAATCCTGTTTATTTTCACTTCTGCCTGATAAGCTACATCCACAAGACAAATATTAGATGGCCTCAAAACCAAAAAGAACACTTTTGCTGAATTCATTGTGAAGCTGAGCTGGTAGAATATCAGCTAGGAGAACTGGAGCACAGTTTCAGCACATTTCCCAGCAGCAGGGACTGTTATACAGCAGTCACTGTATTTCTCCCTGGCAGCAGCTCCCCCAGCACCCCCACCGCACAAGGCGGCCCCCACCTTGGGGCTCTGCTGCTGCCACCCACTGTTAGAAAGGCAGCAGCTGCCAAGGCTGCCTTCCACAGAGAATCTCAGCTCCTGCATGTCTGAGCTGTGAGGCTGCATTCAGTTACTTGATTCTTAGCCTTGCTGGGTTTGCCTTTTTGCTCTAAGGATTCCAATACCAATTAATTTCTAGAGAAGATATCTGTCTAGAGCTCCTGGAGAACATGGTTTCAGAAGATACATTTTTAAAAAAAGCAAAGGGAAGATGTTTCTGTGCAACTTGAATCCTGTATATGCTCTTATAACTTCTACAACCTGCTTAGCAACACAGATTATCCCCTTTCTTTGTACTCGGTTAGATACATCTCCAATAGGAACTATGCCTCTTGAGCCTTAAAAAAAGAACACTGAGAAGTTATTTGTGTATATGGCTCATTTGCATTCACATTCAAGAATTCTGAAGGAATTAAGACTTAAGGGAAAAACACATCGCAATATCCCAGGAAAAACATACCTGGTAGTTTTAGTTGTATTCCTCATTCAGTATATATATATACACTCATAGAAGCATATAGAAACTCAGTGCAGCCATTCTCAAATAACTTATTTGAAAAGTTTTCCCAGTTGCAACACCATACTTGTTCTTAGTGATGCAGCTTCTTGCCTTTTCCCCGTACTACCATTTTTTACCCTTTTTCCAGCTATAAAGGAAGATTCACAAGGACTTCAGCCTGTATTTGAGACAGAGCCAAAACTGTAACAAACTTTTTCTTAAGTTTATGCTACATTAAATGAGTCATCTAAGGAAAGGAAATTTTAAAAATCATGGGAGAGTTTTAGGAACAACGTAGGAAAAACTCATCTCCCAGGATGACTTGGTTCCGTAAAGAGTGGTGTTAGTTACCTTTGTCACTTACTCTCCATAAGGGGAGAGGATATGGGAGAAGCAGAGGCTGTATATAGTCTGCATGCAGTCTGCAAGAGCCCTGTAGCAAAACTGAGACCCAAAGAACACCACAGCATAAGCACTCCAGGATCCTGTGTCACTCATTTTATTCACATATACAAGTTGACACTACACTATTAAATATAGACAATACAGAAGCATTAAAAACATATACTATTAAAAACTTTAAAAAACACATATTGCTTCAAGCTTAGATGGTATCTCCCTAGAATTTTTAAAGTGATTTAAAGTGAATCCAGTGCTAACAATAGCTGAGGCAGCTTCCCATTCACTTCTACCCCTAATTTTATAGGTGCTATTGTCAAGGTGTTGAGTCAGGCTCTACATATGGCTTTGCTGCTGAGTGCACTAACTGAGCTAGAAAATAAACTGGCACATGCAGGTTTTTGGACATCAGTCCTCAGATTGCTAGATTTTGGTCCTTATCAGTAAAAAAAAATAAATCAGAGGCCTTTATAGTTCAGTTATACTGCATTTATACCATAAAAATTAGAAGGGCAGTATGCACTTCCCTAGATGTTAAAATTTGATTAATATGCATTGAGTACCTTGATAGAATTCGTTACCACACATTCAGGTCTGTCCCTCACAGTTAAGTTTGGCTCTAAAATTAGGAATCACTTTGACTATCTCAGCTTCCAGTAAAGACCACCATAGTTCGTAGCTGCAGAGATGTGACAGCAGTGACTGAACAGGCATGCTACTGTACTTCACAGGGACATTCATATGCAGTTTTCATTGCAACATTTCACATTGTAAACACAAGTCTTTACAACACTATAGTTAAATTGCAGCATTACACTGTGAAAGTCTTATTTCACTTGGCTGAGTGCTTTCAAAAACTGAAAGGAATAAACAGTTACTTTACTGAAGACTGGACAACTGAGTATTGACTGTGTTCTTACAAGGTTTTACTGGTAAAACAGGAGTGAGAAGCATTCATAACTTGGCTCAATTCTAAAGTCTATGGCAAGACAAGTCTGAACTTTCTTCATTGATAGGGTAAACATTATCTGGAATGGAAAGCAAAGTCAAACTTGATGCAAAGCAACCTGCTCCTTTATCTGTGGAATGTAGTTAAAGCTTTGACACTTGAAAGTTCTGTTTTCCAAGTCATTTGTCTGTTCATCAAAATTCATGTTAGAATACTAGAAGAGTTTTCCAGACCTCAGCCTGGCACACTAAACATTTTGCATATACAACTTGCAGTTATCAGGACTATACTAGTTCACAGAGCCTGAGCAAATCTACTAACCACCTTTTTTAAAAAGTCAAATAATGCCCAAATATAAGAAAGCTACCTGATCAGCAGAATAATTTGCCCCTCACTTCAGGCATTACTCAGACTAAAGTTGTACCAACATAGCACCCAAGATTTTTAGCTACAGACCATTTAAAAAAAACACAAGTGACTCACGTGATCCAGTTCTGTCACTACTATCTTCTAACTTACTTTTGGTGGGGAACTGCTCTTGTCCAGACTAGGATAAGAACTAGAATATTTCCTTAGTACACAGCAGCCCGGATGCTGCTGAAAGTTTCTCATGTTCTACAGAACACCTGAACGATCCTGTTTTGAGACTTTCCAGGTTTGGTACCCAGTATCCAAGGCAGAAGACATTTAAAGCCCCTAGTCCAACATCTAACAGGCGATCCATCTTATCCAAGAATGGGTACTTAAGGCAGGCACAGTCATCTTGGCTCCTCCATTCTCAGCAGGAAGAGAACTCTGGAAGCTGCCTTGGAAAGTGTGGCAAGTCCGTGACCAAGAAAACTGCTTAATGTGGGCACACGCTGAGGGCACATAGTCCATCTGCTAGGGTCACATGAGGTCTACAAAGCCAGAGGTGTACATAGCATCCCGGGTGACAGGAACAGGCTGTATTGAGTAAGGCTGGTAAATAGTACTGAGTTAGTGCTGTGATACTGTTGTTCAAAACTAGGGTGGATTTCTGAATTCAAAGTGTCAAAGCAACTTGAGTATCTTTACAAAAGCTATTTAAATAAGAAAAACAGCATGCAAAAAAAGTAAAAATCCCATGTGGAATAAAAAGCATTTTGTCAAATAGTTTGTCTCAGTTTTGAACAGAGTTTTGAAGTTCTAGAAAGTTCTAAACTGTGGCCTACTAAGAAGTTGGAATACAGTCATTTTGCCATGTATAAACATACCTAATCATGCTCTGCTTCCCCAGCTTTAGAAGCTGTAAGATCTCTGGTCAGTAGCCTGAACAAGAGTTATTAGGACTTGTAAAGCTTTATACTTGAAAATCAGGTTATAACTTCATGGGGTCCAAGACACCTTAGTAAGACTGAAATTAATGAAGCCTTTACTGATGTAACAGTTAATACTAGAAGGCAGCAGTGTTTGGTCCCTCCACATTTCAAAAACATCCACAACCAAACTCAACTACGCATCTGTCCCTTGTTGCAGCAGCAATTCTAGTCCTGCTTACTCACTGAGATGGTGCAGTGAAGCGAAGACAGGCACAGGCTTCTGCTGCAGAAGTGCAAGTGTGCTTACTGTGAGAAGTTGTCTAGTCTGTAAAAAGCGAGCTGCAAAGGTGTTAAAGGTAACCAACGCACATAACTAACACACAGCACATCTGAACAAAATCTTGAAGCTCACAACTACAGGAATAGTCTGCCTAAAGCTTAGTTATCAAACTGAACAAGTCATACACAGCAGCCTGAGGAGAAAAAACACTAAGAATTTGACAAACGATGACTCTTAATACATAACAGACCTACAAACTGAAAGCGTTCAAGCTCCTTTATATATATTTATTCTTTACTAAAAGGCTTCTTTACTAAAAAGTACCTCTCCTTCCTTCTGTAGCCCTCACCCCACTAGCAAGGAGTTCTGCACCAATTTGGGGACAGAAAGCTTCTCAACTTCACCTACAAGCATCATCAAAAATAATTTAAGTTTTAAACCCCTAAAAGCACACTCATACAATACCACCACATGGAATGCATGTTGCAGTCTAACCCCACTGAGCGCAGATATTCCTAAGTGTTAAAAATAGACTTCACTAGACAGAAGCCAGCCCACTGATAAACCGGCATTTACATGATTAAAAGTAGAATAAGTTGACCACAAGCTTAATACAGTGGTGCCAAGTTGATCCTGGTACAACAAGCAACTGCCTATCGAGCAGCAGCTGTGAGATGATTGTCTACATCAGTTATTTGGTACAATAGGCACAGCAACAGCAAAATGATCCTGTAGCTGTTACCTGCTCTGATAATTAGTAGTTTATTACAATGACCTTTGTAACAGCAGTGAGAATTAGAAAGTATCACCAGATTCACCGATTCAGCAAGTTTTTTGAAAGCCTCTATATACAGACAACACTTGGCATTTGCCTAAAAAGCATCTATGTTTATTAGTGCTGCTTACCAGACCTACTGGCTTCCCTGTTGCCTGTCTTAATACACTTATTTTGGTAGAAATATTGACTCAATAGTACTATAAATACAAAGGCACCTCCATCACACCTTTAAAGTTTCTCTCCCCTAATATAATACCACCTCCCCGTGATTTGGAGGACTTAACTTTGAAGTAAGGGACAGCAGATTACTCATAACCAAGATCAAAAAATGTTTGCCTTGATTGCCAGTATGCCAGGCTTCCCCCTCCATTCCCCCCACCCCCAAAACAAGTCAACTGAAACGCATTACAAAGATTCCCAAAAGGGGAATTGTTTAAAAATTTGGGTAGCTATATCTAAAAGCCGCTTCAAATGTTATGGCTCCAACTATACACCCCACTGTGAGGTAGGTAGCCAAGATAAAAATACTGTAACAAATATTTTAACAGCTGGGAACTCCCTATAAAAACCTTGCATAAGTAGTTTGGTTCCTTGCACCAGTGTCCTGATAGGCAAAACTTTATCATGATACCTAATGGAATCCAATTTCACCGAGCTCTTGCCGAGTAGCATCTCATATACTCTGTCATCCACGGGTTGTCTGGCGGGGGAGGTTTTATCCGGCAAGGTTTCTCTGTTTCTGCAGATCGTACTCGCCTCTGAGAAAGCTTCCTTTTCTCCACTTGTCTCCTGTTCTTTGCTCGTAGAGCAGATTCATGAATCTGGAAGACCAGAGTTAGTGTTACAAGCAGGAAAACAGGCTAGGAACCCCCCAGGAAAGCCAAGGGGCACTTGCTATTTATCCCAACCCCCATTCTGAAGAAACACAGTTTGCTAGGAAGATCACATTTTCTCATGTAATTTGCACCACTAATAAAAAAAGCACAAAACTTTTCCATAGAGATGCCTCAAATTCTACTCTGCAATATTTCCCCCACCTCATGGTGGGAAAGACTGCAAAAAATCTTTAATGTTTCTCTCAATTTTAACTGACATTTTAAAAGCCTTGTTTCTCCTATTTCTACCATAGGAGATTCTTAATTATCCCTCAGTATGTATCCCTTAAAATCTAGGCATAGTAGTAACATCAATCCTTAGAGACTGCTCACTAGATACCAAAGAACTTCTTGATGTTTAAATATAAAAACCTGTGTCCTGATGCATATTCAAGTTATCATTTTCACCAAATTTGGTCTTAATAGCCAGCTTGTGTTTGCTTGCCTCTATTTCCAGACTTAAAGATCTCATCTCAAGAGGATAGTAACAGAGTAACAACTTTGAAACATTCAAGAAAAGTGACCTAGGCAGGCAGTAAGCAGTTCCTCCTTACAGAGCCACCCCTACTGACAGGGCACTACCATGGCTTTCAACTACGTAAGTGTTCAAGAGGAATCCAGCCACTCACTACAAATCAGAGACCCTTAAGGGTTCTTTAACTTTTTTTCTAGCATGAGCAATGTTAGAAGTCTTCCACAGTATCTCTCTCCACTCAAGTTTGGCATTCACATCTATTGGACTTCAACAAGGCACCAGTCAGCACCTTCCACTGCTGATCCAAGTTTATCAACCCAGTAACAGCGTCCCTTATCAGGACAGGCAGCTTCTTCCAAAAGCTGCAGGTCCTGTTCCTCATTTCCTTAAGAGTTCAGCTGGACTCTCCCAGGAAGGAGAAAATGCTTCAAACCCTTTCCAAAACAGCCTGCTGGAAGTCAGCTGCACCTCACACATCAAGAGCACATCCACCACATTAATCCTCAGGTATCTTGGCTCAGGGATTCAGACTCAGAGATTCAGATCCCAGCTTTGGGATGCCTGGTGCTAACCACCTGCTGCTTTTCATGAAGTTCAGAATGCAGCAATACACTTACAAGAGCCAGTTTTGCTGGTAGCACTATTACAGCCAGAAACGAGATAGCCAGGCATTAATCAGAACTTCCAAGTATTGCTCAAAACAGGTTAACAGTTCACAGCTACTGCAGTGAGATATGTCAAACATCTTGAAGTTTACTGCTGTAACTTTTCCTTTATTATTAATGACAATACTGTACTGACAGTACATAACTACAGTTAGGTAGATCTCTGAACTTTCCTCTGCTTCTCCCCTCCACACCTAACCCAAGTTAACACATAGAAGTGTTAACTCTAGTGAGGAAAGCATTAGCAGGAACCACAGGTGACAGCTCTATCCACAAGCACACCCAACAGAAAATGTAGATACTTGGCTGTGACCGGTATGGAGATGCATATCCAGCATTCAGTATAGAATTGGCTTCAATCATAGCTTGTCATACTCACCTTTATTCATCTGATGCCTGTCATTTTTCCTGTGACACTGGTCATCAGTGTAGGCAGATAGGTTCCTGTCTGATGAGAACTGAGTTTCCTGTAGGGTAGGAGGGCTCTAAGCCTCCTGAAAGGTTTGTGCATTCAGGTCTCCACTGTATGCTTGCCACACTAGAGGCCTGCAGGTACAACCACTGCTGCATTTTGATGGAGAAAGTACCAAAACCACTTTTTAAAAAAGTGGGTTTTGGTATCACCAAAGCTAGACTCTGCAAACTCAAACGGATAATGTAGAAAACTGGCTGTCCTTATAAAACAGGATTTAGCAACACACAAAGACTCTGCAGCAAGCAGAGCTCGGCATCCAAACATGTTTTTGTTCTTTGACACTTTGAAAACCTTTTCACAGAAATACCGTACTGCGCAGAAGGACTAACCTGACCAAACTCTGCTCATACACAACTGCAATCACAGCCAAACCTGGAGGGATGACACCAGCTCTCAAAGGAAACAAAGCAAGCCCCTAACTCCACTCCTGCATGACATAGCATAGCCACAGCAGGACAGTACTTACAGGACAGTTCCACCCACAACAGAACAGGTTGTTGAAGCCCTCAGTTTCCCAAGCAATGACAAATAAAAGCATCCTTGGAAGTTTTACCTAGATATTAGCCATGTGTCTTTTCTAGGCACTAAGTCATCAGTTCTCACTTAAATCGGAACTTTTTACTTACTTCATTCACTGAAGCAGAAGCACAAACGTTGTGAGTTTTCTGGCTTCCAGTATCTGTCTGTTTCTCTCCCCACCCATACAGAGCAAATGGATGCTTATTCTCCTTTGGTGCATCTGTCTTTTGAGGACTTTTGGCTGATCTTCGATCGTTACGACTGGACAAGGCACTTCGGCTTGGACGTCGTCCTGTACGGCTGGTTTTATCTGCTTCCTTTGTGGAAGTCTGTTCAACAGTTTTTTCTTGCTCTTCCTTCTGATGCTTTTCTTGATCTTCTCTTTCTTTTTCTGAAAAAAGAAAGGTCTGCTTTGAGCTCCCAAGAACAATCATGCCTATCTGCACAGCCTCTTGATATGTCACTGAAGCTGCACTTTTTTTTAAGCAAGTGAAGACATCACTAATTCCACCGCAGCAAAGGCATAGCTCACTCAAACGCCTTCACTCCTTAGTGACTGATATTTCCAAGCCCATCCCTCTGCACATCAGCTTCCACACATTTAAATGTGCCTTTCGCTAGTGAGGCTACAGAAGCCTAATAGCTCCAGGCAGCACTGTAAATGCACTAAGAATGTTTCCAGTGATCTTCCATCTTCGCCGTTTCATCCTTTCATCTTTCAGACAGCGAACAGATGGACTGCTGAACGGCATGTAGATGCTGCCAGCCAGAGAACAAGCCTGATAAAGCTATGTAAAATAAATCCCTCATATTACAGACATCCACTGAAAGAAGAGTGCATTTTCAAGCTCCCTGATTATTCATGCATACATCTTGGTTATGGTTTGCTGTTTACATCAGAGAGGGAAGTATGAACCAAAGATTTATAAAGCAATCAACATCACACTTGCTATCTATTCAGTGAAGAATGCCTTGTGTTTAAAGCATCACACCGCAGGCAGTGCTGCCCTAGACTAGCTTCCCCACCTTCCCTAACAGCATGTCACCACCCCCAGCTCCTGACACCACACAACAGGGCTGATATAACCAATGCCATTTTATACAGCAGTTACCTACAAGCAGGGTGATCAGCACTGAGAAAAGCACGCTTACGCTTACCCACCAGCACGATGAAAGCCCCCATGGCTGGGCTGCCAGGATGCAGTGACCCCACCACCGAAGGAAGTACAACAGCACATGAGATGTTACCCATAAAAATCAGCATCTGCAGCTTCCAATTGGGCCTTGTACCAGAACTGCTGCTGGATGGCAAACGATACCACCATGGTCATCATCCTCCAAGGACCAACGGACTTGAGTGATTTTGTGTATTCCAAGTCTACGTCATGACTATTGTGTTCCATGCGGATTACTCAGTACTTGACCCGCACTGCAAAGGGCCCAGGTGATTAAAAATTAGGTAATAATAAAGCTATGCTAATTGCTAAAAATTCTCTATGAGGATAAAGCTCTAATTATACTAACAGCTTTCTGGCCAGTTCCCTACCCAAGGTCCCTAAAGGCCCTGCCTGTTCCCATAGCACCAGGTGGCAAAGGGGTGCAACATTTGGTTTACAGAACCAGACATTAAGGATTACAGAACCTAATATGCATCATTTAAATCTGCACATTTAGACTGATACTGAAGGCCAGATCAGCATTATACAAGACAATGTAATATACAATATAAGACATTATACAAACCGACATCATGACCCAGTCTTCCCATGACTTTTAGGCCAACCATGCCTTTTGTTTAAAGGCAACCAAAGCCTTTTATTAACCTAGCAGCACAGCAGTCTGCTAAGAGCTCTCCCTTCAAGGGGCTATCTTTGAGCTTGAGCTGCAGCCTTGCCCTGGACACACAGCAGTGCCCTCAAGCTGCTCGCAGAGCAAGCTGAACACGCAGGACTCCTGCCACACCAGCTGCAAGCTGCCCACACGCCAAGTCGTGTGCTTCCAGCAACCACCAGCACACACTGGTGTGTATGGAAACAATTCCTCCACTGATATAGAATGAATTCGTCTTGCTTTCATATTGAGAGGTTGACCACAAACAACTAGAACAAACTTCACAGCAGTACCTTCATTAAGAGCAGAAGGATTTGCCCATCCCATGACACAACAGCAACCGCTCATACTAATCGCTGTGATTTAGCTAATCAAGCTCATGCATGCCCGATCTGACACCGCTTTCATTTCATTCTAGCATCCACCCAGCTCCACCAGAATAGAAGTTACCTGCCTGTTCTTCACTCATACCCTCGCTCTGCCCCAGCAGGGTACAGGATGATCCGCTGCACGCCCCAGCACTGCCCTGAGGTGGGCTGCTTCAGCTGCTCATCTTGTTCATTCACTGCCAAACCAGCACAGCACCTGGTGCTGGGCACTCCAGGCTGTGCAGGTGCAGCATTCAGAAGCAGATGCCACTGCAGCATGGCCAAGTAGCTGTTAGAAGTAGCCAGCAACACAGCAGCATCCAGAGTCCGATTGAGTGCCCCTAGAGAACAGCCAAGGAAAGCAGCCGGTGCCAGCGGAGTGACAGAACGAGAGCAACGAGTGGCCACATACTGAAATATCAGACACAAGGTTTCGGTCACAGCCAAGGCTGGATAAATGTGAAAAGCAATGACCCCAGTGTGGTAAAACACCAGCTTTGCGTGGCATCCTGGGCTCTAGGGCACAGCTTCACCGCTGACAAGGCAGCACATGCAGCCCAGCTGCAACAGGCAGCACAGAGACATCCCCTTGTAGCCTGTTACCTACAAGTTTCTCTGTACTGCCCGCTCTTAAAGAGGAACCAGCTTGGTCCTCTTCCGCATACAAGAGGCCATATCAGGAGGAGGCACTGTTTTGAGCATGTCAGTGACATTTCAAAGAATAACACAGTGAAGGGAGGACATGTTGCTGTCAAATATGCAGTGAGTCATTTGGGGCAGGATGGAATGGCTTCCTTCACAGGAGAGCTGCACCTTCCTTCTCCACAGGAGAGCACAACAACACGGGAGTTCACAAGCCACAGAAGATGGCATTTAGAGCCTCCAAAATACAGGAAAGCGGGGTCTCCGCAATCACATCGGTAGCCTTACTTCAAAGCAAAGACGAGCCTGGATGCTGCTCACTCGGATCCAGTCCCAGCTGGTGCAGAAATGACGAAGCCAGCCTGTCCCAAAATAGCTATAAAAGCATATGAGTAAATGGCACACAGAATCCTGCTCAGCCTTGCAGTAAACGCTGTATGCTGGAGCATACTATGGCACCCTGTGTGCACTTGCTATTAGAGCAGATACTGTAATGAGTGCACTCCTACAGCTCATTTATATGAACTCAGTGAAGGTACAAGGCTGATGTCTTCACCAGACATTTATTGAAATCTTATTTGAAACTTCAGCACATATCCCAGCAATTTCGTGAGGCACCCCTGTTGCAGGAAGGCAGCAGCTGACAGCAGAGAAGAAGCAGACCCAGGCACCAGCACCAGCAGCCATCTCCTGCCCCTGCAGCACGGCAGCTCCGGCAGGCACTGCTGAACGCCTGCTGCAAATAGAACAGGAAACCCAGAACCGACTGGCTGCAGCATTGCAGGGATTAGCCACAATAGGGAAAAAGCTGGGAACATTTCAGAACTGCATCGCAGATGCTAAGCAGAGCACACTGGACAGGAGGGGATTAAGTGCTTAGCAGCAAAACAAGGCTGCCAGGCCCACCCAACAGGGCAGTTGAAGGCTCCAGCCCAGAAGAGGTCACCTAAGTCCTCCTGCATCGCCCAACTTACGTAACAGCTCCCCTCCACTGCCCCAACATGAGTTGGTGGAGCTTTTCTCCCTCCCACAGCACTGTGTGCTCTACCAGGCTGAGAAGAATCCCATTTCAAAGGTACTTCCAGCAAGTCAGCAGAGCCAACAGCCTTCCTATTAGACCCACAAGTCCCCAGGGATCAACGCTACCATCTACGTGGGACGTCCGCCCCACATGGGGCTACCTCAGGTTCAGAAACATTTCATACCAAAGCAGGGTTCTGCCCCCAAGTCACCTTCAGAGCTCCCCTGTCCAGATACAGCACTGAAGCCAGGGCTTGAGAGGTGCCTGCTCTGGGAAGCCTCCTGCACACCAGTCCCCTAAGTGCCAACACCCCCAAGCAAGGCAGGTCTCCAAGGCCTCTTGAGGGGGTACATATGCAGTTGTGGCTATGAATAACTCCCACAGCTGGGCAGAAATCTGACTTGACTTGATGGCAAAGCTTGTTTCCACCCAAAAGACACTCAAGTGACTGGATCACAGTACTGTAACCCCTAAGCTGACACCATTACCTTCCTCCCCCACCACCAGTTGCTCCTCCCCATGCACATAAGCCAGCAAATACACCTGCAGCATCATGACAGACAAGATCAGGGAAGAAGTTTGAAATTGGATCTTCTACTGAGCTGCACAAATCCAGATCCATCAGACTCTTGTGTGGCAACTGCTTTGACACCAGCTTGTCACCGCTGTCATTCCAGACCTCTGTACAGAAGTGCTGAAGGCAAAAATCACAATAAGGATGGAAAGATGGCTTAATCCTGGATGTGTGCGCAGCAGTATCATCTCACAAACATGTTTGCCTGCCGTGCAGCTGCCAAGAGCTCCTGTCTTTCACTCACCAGCCCACAGGGTTCCGTTGACAGGTCCGAGGATGCGTCAACTGAACCAGCTGATTTAGGTCAAGATTTCTTTGGATTATGTTTACCACACACCCATGCCTGGACATGTTCTGCAGAGCAGTCCCACCAACAGTGTCGCAAGCGAAGAGCCAGAAGGAATTATGCCAAATTTGCCACTCAGTGCACCTTGGTATCACTCAGCTGCCACTTCAGCATGAGATATATTGACAAAATGCACTTGCCCTAGTTGTCGCCTCAGAGTTTGATGCTGGCAGTACTTTAGACCAACACCACTAAACCTTGAAGTCAGGCAGTGCTGATTTTTGCAGCTTTCTGTGCTCCCTCATGGGTTGGAGCTGAGTGAGGAGCAGGTAATTCTGTTTCTTCTACAAAAACAAAACACTGCGTGTGGTAGTATTTGGACATTCAGCAACATTACTGATGGCCAAACATACTTTGCCACAGCCACTTTAGATACCATGTAGCCAGAAATCCGGCTCCCCCCAGCACAGAGGGAAGCAGCAGTAGCCAGGTAACAACCAGGATGCTGCAGCGCGTGGGTGGATGCCAGATACAGAAGACAAAAGATGTCACTGGCATGAGCACACTCAGCTGCCCCCACAGCACTTCAGCATAATTAAGCTCCTCCAGAAAAAAAAAAGGCAGTTGAATAATGCAAGATTCATAGGGTGGCAGTTTGTGTTTTATCTTCTCTGCACTTTTTAATTAGCCAGTCACTAAAAAGAAAAACACATCTTTAATTGCCTAATATTGAATGAGTCACTTGCTTTCTGATTACACACTAAGCTATACACTGATATAAATTTCCACTTAATCCAGCTGCCTAAGCGGGGTTGTTCTCAGGCCTTTTACTAAGGCTCTTAAATGCCTGCAAGAAAATATGTTTATACTAAGTTGCTTTACAGAGAAGCAAAGATCAGCTGCAGATTTTTCTCCCATCGTAAACGGGAAGAACCTAAGCGAAGATGAGGTGTTCTCTTTGAGCAGCCACAGCAGAGTTCCACCAGCTACAGGTACAGCTGCCCAAAAGCTCAGAGCTGGGCAGGCTGGCATTGCTCTGCAGCCCCTTTGCCACTGAGGTGAGGGGACAGCCATGCACACACACAGGACAGACACACCCTCACTAGCCACAGAAAACACCTGTATGAGCAGCTCATCTGCAGCTAGCAAGTTTTTACCTGCTGCCAGAGCAGATCCAACTGGAATCAAGCCACGGTCTCTTCCAGAGACAGCCACGGAGCGCAGCAGGAAGGCCAAGAAGTGCCCAGCATCCCCACATGCAGCCTCAAGCCTCACCAGCTGCAAGTCAGCCTGGGTCACAGCAAGCTACCTGCTGTGCCCCGCTGCTTTGATATGCAGAAGAATGAGATCCTGGCTCCCACCACATCCACCCAGGATCAGCATGTGATCAGACTGCATCAGAAGAGGCAGGAACCCCAAGGTCTGAGCCCCAACTGCTTCTATCACTTCCCTCACTAGAAACCAAGCCTTTAGCCCACCCTAACAGAGCACATCTTTTCCCACATTGCCATTCCCTGCTCCTTCAGCAGAGATTTCTCAGTGCTGCTTCTCAGTGCTGCTACATACTTGCTTCTTCCACACATACTCTGCAATACCACTTTCCTCAAGGCACTACAAAATACTACTTGAGGAAAGCAAGATCAGACCCACTAACAGTGTTACATTCTGGTTACCTGGGGTGCTTTCATCACTGCATGGCTGTGAGATGGAGAGCTGTGGTGGGGCAGCCAGCAGCAGAGCACACCTCCAGCTCCTTCCATAACTATTCCTGATGCCTTGCCATCTTCCCCCAACATAGATGTTACAAAGTGCTATACCACCAGCAGGCACTGAAACACCGGTCCTCCTGAGGAGGAAACAGCTAACAGAGCTAAAGCTAACGTGGTATTTTTAAGGGTAGTGACTGCAGCAGAGCTGTGAATATCAGGGTACAGACCGCTCTGGTAAGCTCAGGCCCCAGGGAACATCACACCAGACGATGTGATCTCCCCAGGCCAAAGCAGCACATCTAACCCCAGCACTAATCCCCAGCAGCATGCGGCTTAACTCCCCGCTCCCTGGGCATGCAGCTGGCCCTGAGCAGGCTGCACAACACCCATCAGCGGCTGCCGGATCAAGCCTCATTTCAGCATAGGTGAGGCAAGGCATTTTAGGGGATGAGAAGTTAACGGTGTTGAGAGCTCGGTGGCAGCGCTACCTGCCTGCCCATGATTTTGGGGGGCCAGAAGGTGCCATAAGCTACCAAAAACCACAACAGGGCCGGTTCTGCCCCGGCTGCAGCCGCTGCGCCTTACATAAGCGGCAGCTCCATGGCAACGCTTTCCATAAGCGGCCGTGCGGCAGGGCGCCGCTCCCCACAGCCCCCGCTGCCGGCACCCACGCCACAGCCGCCCGCGGCCGTTGGGGGCGACCGTTAACGGCCGGTGCCGCGCGCCCCCCCTCACATTCCCCCCCCTCACCCCCGCCGCCCCCGCTCCTACCGGGTCCGGGTGCGGGTGCGGGTCCGTCCCGCCCCGCCTCGCCGCCCGCCTCCTCCTCGTCGTGCGCAGCCGGGGGCGGCGAGGGGGACGCTGCGGTGCTGCTGCTGTTGCCGCTGCTGCTGCCGCCGCCCTGCTGCCAGCCGTCCCACAGCCAGGGCCGGTGCGCCTGCTCCAGCAGCCGGCGGCTGAGGCGGTAGCGCAGCAGCTCCAGGTAGCAGGCGCCGCACGCGTCCCACTGCGGCTCCCTGAAGCGCTTCATGTACTCCGTCTGCACGCGCCGCGCCGGCACCACCATGGCGGGGCCGCACCGGGACCCGAGGAGCCGCCACCCGCAGCCACCGCCCGCCGCCACCGGCCGGGCCCCGCCCCGCCCCGCTGCCGCGTTTAAACCCAAACGGCGCCGCACGGGCCCGCCCCCCGCCCGCGGGCAGCCAATCGCGGCGCGGGGATCCCCCCGCTGCGTGACGTCACGGGGGTGGCAACGGCCCCTCCCCCGCCCCCTCAGGTCCCGTCGCTGTCCCCAGAGCGCAGAGCCCAGCGCCTGCCCCCCCCCCCCCCTCCCCTCCCCTCCCCTGTGAGGGAGCCGCAGCCGCCATGAGGCCTCCCCGCAGCCGCTCCTCGGGCAGAGCCCGGCCGCAGGGGGGCACTGGCGGCCTTCCGCAAGCCCGTGTGGGCGCCAGGGGTCAGCTCCGAGCAACGTTTGTGCACTGAATTTTCCCTTATTCCTCCCCAAAAAGGCTCTGTCCCCAGTTGAGGCAAGCGCAGCTGCGTCAGAGCCGAGCTCCCCACAAGGCTGCCCCCAGCCATTAACACAATGCCTCAGCCCTCCTACACGAAACACCAGAACTCAAGCTCCCATCTTCTGCGTTTTCTCCCCAAACTGCACCCTCCAGAGCAGGCTGCTCCCCATACCGGCCCACGGGATGTTAGCTCATCATAAGCATGCAGGGTTGTTGTCAGCTGCCCCCGCCCCTCCCTCCATTGTACCAGCCTTGTTCTGGGGCCATTTGCCCTTGCTGGCATGAAAACAAGACCCAGCCACATGTGTGCCATGAGGTAAGCTGTGTCCTCACGCTCCCACCCCGCTTTCAGCACATCCCTTTCATTCCTCGCACACACACCCCGCAGTGATGGGCAGATTGGCCGCAGCCAGACCTGGGGAAATAACCCGGGACGATTTGTATCAAAAGACCTGTAACAGAAGCTTGTGGAGACACCCAACAACACCGAAGCCAAAAGCCACACCTTACCCAAGGCACATTCTGCACGGCTTGCCACTATCAATCTTCAGGCCTTAGCACTGCAGAAGCCACCAGGCAATAGGGCCCGGTGTCCCTCCAGGCAGCCCCCATCCGAAACCAGCCCCCATCCGAAACCAGCCCCGGAGCACATCCAGTGGCTCTGGGGGAGGATGCTGGGCCTGTGCTGGGTGAAGGAGGCGAAGGACAGCTCATCCTAGAGCTGGAGCCGAACAGCTCCATGTGCCCCAGCCAGGGATCGCTCCCAGTCCTCAGCACAGCAGCTCTGGATGATCTCAGCGTAGCTATATAAACATTTACTTTTTTAATCCTAATGAGTTTTGGCTTCAGCACGTCAGGGCAGAGACCTCCGTGGGCTGAGAGTAGCCAGTCATTAAGCAACTGCAGCTCCACAGACGCCTGAATGAAGAACTACAATATTTACGAGCCTGAGAATTTCCTCCCTTACAAACTTTGCTGTTTTTTTTTTCCTTCATTAAAAAAAAAAAAAAGTAAAGACACCATTCAAACCAAAACAGAAATTTGAATCCTGCTTTTAAATCCCTTTTCCCCCAAGGATCTTATTTCTGCCTCTTAATCCTTATTATTGTTCTCCTGCAGGTAGCACGCCAGGTGGCCAGGTAAGTCAGGAGTTTCACACCAGATCGATGGCAGAGCTGGAACCAAGCCCCAGAGCCCTGATTTCTTCCACCTCTCCGTGGCAGTGGGCACCAGGGGAGGAGAGGTGGAAGCAGGGCTGGAAAATTACATGTCAACATTGCTTTCACATCAGCAGGCTGACTCCCAGCCGAAACAGGAGCAGTCATCATCTGAAATGGGGCTGCTGAGAGACCTCTTGGGTAAAGTCTGAGGGAGGGAGGAAACAGGGAAAAGAAAGAAGCATTTTCTTATAAATGAATGTACTTTTTAAAGTATTTAACAGCATAAAATCCAAATCAGCAAGGCTTTCTCTGCCAGAGAAAGAAAATAACACTCTGACACAGGCTTCCTAGGTCTGTATCTGCTGGTGAAACTGCCAAGTCCTGGGGGTGGCTGTCCCAGCCACCTCACAAAACAAGCCCCCACGCTGCTCACAGAAGCCTGCTTAATCCAGCAGATGCAGGGGCTTTGGTTTCACAGGCTATTATCCCTTTTAGGTTTGTACCAGCTGCCCCCAGAATAAAGCCATCACGGAGAAGGATCATAAGCCCCAGCAGCTCCCCTGCAGAGCATCCCCCAGGCTGAGGGGCTCCCCAGATCCAGGTGCCATTGAATTAAACACCGAGTCGGACACTCTGAGGGTGCAAATCACCACGCATGGAGACGCAGACCACAACGCAGTCAATTGCAATATGTGCAAGGCATTTTTGAGCTCGTGGTCCCAAGAACATGTGTAGGAGGCCACTGCAAGGAGCCAGCAGCAGCAGCACGCCGGGGGCCGGGTGACGGCTCCCCCTTCCCTCCCTGCTGCCTCTTCGCTTGTTGTCACCTCCACCTAATGGGGAAGAGCGTCGGTGGGGAGGATTAGCGGCTGGCCACTAATCCCCAGTGGCCACGATGCCCTGGGCACGCGTCTCGCCTGCTCCACTGCCCTGGCTACGTCTTTAAGCCAGCGCAGGGGGGACCTCGCGGAGAGCCCTGCTGGGGGGACGCCAAGGGGGGCACGCGGCTGGGGTTTGGTGAGCGGTGTCCCTAATATGGTCTCAGCCGCGCTGACTGGCTGGGGGCTCCCCCGGGAGGAATGCAGCCCCTTATAAAAGCCCCCACGAAGGCAAACCCTCCTGGGTTTTAGCGGGGAGAGAGCGAGGCGGGCTCGATATGGGAATTTCGCCTGCCTCCTGGAGACCGTCCAGGCTCTATTGGGTTTCACGCGGTGCGCAGCGGCTGCCTGGGCTGGGTAAGACCCGACAGCGACCGGGACGTGGTGGACATCAGCAGAAAAAGCCTGTTTTTGAGCAGCGTTGCTTGTGGAGGGGACACCTGCCCCCAGCCAGCCCCCTGCCCTGAGCTCCCTGCTCCACTCCAGCCACAGAAGCAGCACGGCCACGCTGGACTCCCAGCCTGTGCTCTGCTCTGACTGCTTTTCTGTTAAATCCTTGCTTTATTACGCCTGCCAGCTTTGTTCTGCTCCTAGTTGGCAAAACTGGAAAAAAAAAGAAAAAAAGAAAAAAAAGAAAAGAAAAAGACAGAGGAAGAGAAGTCCCCCACAAAGTCTCTGCAGAAGTGGGTACTCAGGCAAGGAGCTTTGTCCCTCTCTGTGTGGCAGGGAAGGGGCTCTCTGAATTCATCCCTCTTCGCATTTCCCACATCTATCAGCTTGCCTGCCCCTTCCCTCCTCCCCCCTTCCCCCTTAAGCACAGAAGGTTCAGCAGCAGCCTCCCCAGAGCATGCAGGGGGCTGTCATGGTGCCGGCCCCTTCCTCCAACAACCTCAGCTGCTCCCCGCCGCGGCAGGACCCACAGCACCACTGCTTCGGTTTTTCATCTTCTACATCCACCCAAGTGTTACATTCATCCCCTTAACCCATCCTCATCCCAAACAGCTTCCCCTGCCCCACAAACTGTGGGTCCAGACCCAGCTGTTCTCTCGGGCACAGCTCCTCCTGCACAGGACACGCTCGCTGGGACATCCCAGGAAGCAAACGGTAAGAAAAGCGGACGCTCAGAGTAATGCACGTGCTGGTAGGAGAGATGGTGCTCCTCTGAACAAACCATCCCAGCACCGAGGTTAAAAAAAAAATGAAGAAGAAAAGCAATGGGAAGTGTTTTACCCATTCCAACGACCAAGCCCCCATTTTGCTGAGAAACACAAAAAGGATCGCCAGCTGCTGACCGTGCGCCGGGGCAGCCACCACCCCGGCAGTGGCAGAGAGAGCCACAAACGTGTGAGCAAACATGTTGTAGCGCCCAGTTTAGAACAAGGCACGTAGATGGCGAATGCACTCCTGGTGAAATAATACTTCAGAGGGGAGCTAGCCCAGATAGCCATAGTTTAAAAAAAAAAAAACATACAACCCTGCCTTGAACAAAATGTCACCACTGTGAAGGCATTTTCTCAGGTCTCACACGGGAGTATGAGAATGGAAATGCATGAAAAGCATGGCACACCTCTAAATGGACATGAAACGAGCCATCAGCAGAGGGGGGATTTATTTTTAACCCCTCAGAACCTGCGGATGTGCAAATCCCATCTGTGCAAGTCTCTGCAGCTAGCGAGAGGCACGTAATCGGCCGCTTGGCTATCGGGCCGGAAAATGCCAGTGCAGTCAGGGTTAATTTAGCCTCCAGATAGGAGGGAGATTAAAGTCTTAGGGTGTCTCTTCCTTTGGCTTCCTAGCAATCCCAGCCAGCAGCCTGAATGCACACACATGTGCTAAGCGCTGCCGACCGCACAGCAGCTTTGCAGTTTGGGCAGAGCCTGGCCCGGCTCGCAGCCTCTGCTCCAAGCGGGACGGAGCTGGTACAGCCACAAGGAGCATGGTGCTGCCCTGGGGCTCAGCCCCTCTGTTAGCATCACGGCACTGGGTGCCGGCCCTCGCACATGGGCAGCAGGCAGCATGGACCCAGAGCTCTGGGCTTGCTCCATCCCCAAAACTGTCTGCAGCCTCTCACGCCACTCAGCATTTAATTGGAGATTTCCCATCGGGTCTTAAAGGCTTCCCGGAGGATTGCTGCTCAGCGAAGCAATCATTAAAAATAAAAGCAATCATTACAGTGAGTTTCTCCAGTTTAAGTTGTCAATACATTTGTCTCTGGATGCCTTTTTGCCCTCTCCAGTACTCTCTATCCTAAAATCCTCCACCAAAGTAGCCTTCTTACACAGGCAGTCACCAAAAAGTCCAGCCACTCTCAAAAAGCAGCTACAGACACAGCAGCATCCTTACAAAAAGAGTATTTCAGATCCATAACCAGACAGGTTGGTGCTGGGATTTTGATTTTCGGAGGAAGGGGACCAAGCACAGCTGTGCACCTGGTGGCAAAAGCCAGCATGTGAAGCACCGCATCCCCGCAGAGCACCAGCAATTATCCCCAGAACGGTTTTGACAAATGGGTGTCCATGAAAAAAAAAAAAAAACACGCACCACTTGTGAGCGCCTCGCTCAGAGAGCGTTGACATCTGCACGCATTGTTTACAATGGATTATCTGCTCGGCGCGAGGAGATTGGCTCTGGAGAGTGCTGTTCAGATGACTTTCATCTCCCGAGCTCGCTGGTTTCCATCCAGAACCAGCTGCCAGCGAACCAAATCAGCGAACCCACACAGATCATGCCCCAAGTGCACGGTGGCACAGGGCAGGGGGAAGGCAGCTGCCCCTTCTTGTCCCCAGTGCCCCACACAAAGTCAGCATCAGTTCTGCTCTCAGGGAAGCTGGGCACCAGCTTCACACTCACTGAGAGGAAACACCAGCATGACCCACAAGCCCTGTGTTTTGCTAGCAGTTGCTGACCAGCTGGGTGGCTTTATGCTGGAGAGAGAAAAGAGGGATTTGGGGACTCTGGGTGGTGATCCCACAGTCAGGTGGGCATCCCTGCCTTCCTCATACTGCTGTTCCCACCATCCACCCGAGGGCAGAGCCACCTCTTCCTCAGGCTGGGAAACACTTGTTTATTTGCAGCAGCACCATTCAGCCTGGCCAGCCTCACATGGCTGCTCCTTATGCTGTCCTGGCAGGGCTCAGAGCTCTCTGCCCTGACAAGGAGATCTGCAGGTGATGCTGGATGAACACTAGTGCACCCTGCCTTGCTATGCTGGGCCAGAGAAATTGCCTTTCTGTAAAGTCCTTCAGTATCATTGTCCATCAAAGAGCAGTTAGCTCCGTGTGACATGCAGAAAAAGGCAAACAGGAATAAAATCAGTCACTTCCATCACAAATGTGTAGCAGCTCTGCTTTCCAAGGAAGATTATGAACATGCCAGACTTGCCTACATTGATACTCTTAATTTTACAGCCAAGGAAGATGGGCAGGTGGGTCTCCCTGTCAGGATCAAGGGCACACAAACCCCAGATTCTCCCCACCCATGTCCCAGGGGACAGGTTTGGCCAAGAAATAAAAGTAGGAGCCACCATTAAATATAGCAAACAGTGAGTGTCCTTTCCCAAAGCATAGCAGCTGTGCAAAGGCAGAGCTCTGTGGTCAACAGGCAGAGTGGCGCTGAGCCTGGCTACCTGGGTGTGCCCACACCCAGCCCTGGCCTCATCCAAACCACTCTTTAAAAACTCTTTGAATGCCTTTGTCCCTCTTTGCCCTTTGCCTGTGGAGAGGAGACAGGCAGAAAGGGTCAGGATCCTTCTCCTGTATCCCAGTGGGCTGGAGATGTTTTCTTGGTTTCTGGTGGAGAAACTACAACGCCAGGCACCTGACAAATCCCACAGAGAAACAATCCTTCCATTCCTTCAACGTGCTACCAAGCTTTCCTTCGTGAAAAGGAAAACCTTCAATGTGCTACCAAACCTTCCTTCGTGAAGAAGATATTTACTCCTAACTCATCGAGGTTTCCCTTCAAGGAAGGGGTAAAACCATTTAAATAAAAATGTTTTGGACAGAGCCAAACAGCAGATCATGGCCTGGAAATTTGCTGTAGGAGGACAACCCTGAAACCCTTATATTTGCTTACTTATCTATGAAAGCTGATCTAAAAATAATAATAAATAATAGCTCAATAGATAAGCCAACTCAAAGCCTTAATTTAGTTTGTCACTTTAATAAAAAAAAAAAAAAAAATCTTTCTGAAAAATCCATTTTTCCATCGTTTTTTTAGATTTTTCCTCCCCGAGTCAACTTTGTCCCTTCACCTCTATTTCTTTAGATTGTTTAAGGTGCCTGGATGTTAAGGTCACAATGACTTCACCTTATGGCAGCCTGCTTTCCCTTCCAGACCCAATGCCGTCTTTCCCTGTTCTGTGTAAAATAAAGAGTCAGAGAAATTGGTGGGAAAGTGTCTGAGGGGATATGAAGCGCGGTGTTCCCAAAACAATGCTGGGTAATACCAGGGTTTGCAGCCCCCTGCCTCTGCTGGTCTCTGCCCGCCCTGCACCCAGCAGGCCAGGGCCGCCACGCGTGCCCTCCCCGGCTCCCCTCGCTCCTCTGAATTATTGCCTGCGTCCCATAGTACGCCCCCAGAATCCCTTCCGCAGTTTGGAAGGGTTATTTAGCGAGTCAGATATAGCAAGGCATGAACTTATAAATAGAGAAGGGGCATGGCTGGGGACTGTGCAACGTGACCCACGGCTCAAACTGACAGCGAAGAACTTATCAGACATTTGCTTTAAATATTCATTTAGCAACACCAGCCCCTGCTCACGGTTACACTTACCATATAAAAACGCCGTGCCCATGTGCGGCCGGTGTATCTGCGGCCATTTCTCCAAAACGGGCCTCTTGCTGGCCAGGGGCAAACCAGGGTCCCAAAGGGAAAAGCCACCGCAGGCCCGCAGCGTGCCCAGAGCCCAACCTCAGCACGGCCAGGGCAAAGCCGATGTGACCACTGAGGGTATCGGACCCTACGGTTGTGTCATGACACATTTCTCTCCTTAAATGCTTCTTTTCCACCCGTGTATCTTAATTGCTAAAGCTGCTGCTTCTGAGGAATATCTGCGCTCCAGACGTAGGCCTCGCTGCTGTGGATTTCCTTCTACACCCCTCATCTCTTCCGCAGCTCGGACTGATTCTTCCACACAAAACGGTGAAAAATAGGTGTCAGTCATGAAACCAGCAATACAACACCCTACAGAACAGGCAATAGGTTAAATACATTCACTTTACAATTTTCAGGAGCATATAAATATGTATATATAAATGGTTTACTTCCAGCCAGTCATTTCATAGTCTCAAGCCATTTTTCTGGACTTTCAGAAATAAAATTAATTGTTCTCTCTCTCCCTTTCAGATTCCTCATGTTATTGCCTTTATTGTTATGGCTTTATTTCTTAATCTGGGACCGCATTGTGCCAACACTTAGACATTAACCAAATCCCTTGTCCTCTCAGTGGCTTCAGTGAGGATCACTTGCATAAGTCAATTCCAGCATGCCTGCCAAAAGTTAAACTGAGAGTTTGTCTAACCCAGTGTCTAAGACCTGATAAATGGGCAGACATTTTGCTGCAAGGTGTGATCAGGCAAATCTAACCTGCACAGATGGTCGAAATTAAGTGCCATGTCAATACAGGGCCCCTGGGAGCCTGCATTAATTTGTATTAATCTGGGAGCACATCATTAATGCGATCATCTCAGATGATCCCATACGATCACCCCAGCCCCCATCTCCTTCCATGGCCACCCCTCCACGTCCACAGCTTCCACTGCTTGCTCTGTCCCTGCCCGGAGCCCCCTGCCCCAGCAAGAGCACTCTCCACACCATGTGCTGACCCTGCAATATTTTCCGTGTTATTCTTTGCTCTCCCCTCTCAGCAACCTACTCCTTTTATTTTTAAACAATGATGCACGTCCAGCAGGTGTGCCCCATGGGCTGCCTGCGCTTCTGGGTCAGCCTTTGCCCATGCAAGCTGCAGGCTGTAACGAAACCCACCATTGCCAGTTTGGGCAGAGCTACGCTTGGTTTCTGGAGCCTGGTCAGGATCTGACAGGAGTTATCACAGGATCACAGAGTGGCTGAGGTGGGCAGGGACCTCTGGAGCCCACCAGGCCCAACCCCTGCTCCAGCAGGGACACCCAGGGCAGGCTGCCCAGCCCCATGTCCAGGCGGCTTTTGGAGATCTCCCAGGAGGAGAACCCACAGCCTCTCTGGGCAGCCTGTGCCAGGGCTCTGTTACCCCACAGCACAGAAGTGAGGCCTGGTGTTCAGAGCCATGGCACAACATCACCATGGAGTTGCTCTCAGGTTGCTGGTGCCTCCTGCCCGCAGCAGGAGAGCGGAGGCAGAGCGGCACAGCCAGTGGCACCGGCATCTCTGGTGGCCACGCTTGGAAGACATTCAGACTTCAAGACTTTCTCTGGTATTTGTGCCAGGAAACTGGATTGCATGACTTTCAGAGCTAAATTTAGGATCCCAAGTATTTCCCGTTCCCCGAATACCTTCTATGACAACACCTCAAAACCCTCCACGAACACTAGCTGTTCCTCATCATCTTCCCCTGAGGCAGAAAACAGAAAAGCCACTTTGCTGGTAACAAACAGAGCCACGACCTGTTCATGGCCACAGGGCAAAAGCATGATGGGCTTGGGGTGGGAGAGGAAAAGAGGGAGAGAAAAGCAATGCACCTGTGCAACCGCTCCCTTCCTGCATGAAACATGATGCATCACCTGGAGCAGGGCTGCTTGGACTGGGGTGAAGCAGCAGCACCACTGATTGGGATCAGGGCATTCTGGAAGCTTTCTGCTGTTTTGTTTTGCTTACATATCCTTCAACAAAAGAAAAACATATAGTCATAAAGCTGGTTATTAAAATACAGGCTCAATGTGGGGGTGCCCAGGAAAGCAGCATCCCATTCTGCAGCTTTCTGGCTGGTTAGTGGCAATGTAAAGCGGTCGTACTTTGCACTCAGGTAGGCGAGGTGACCTCTGTGTCTGGGCTGAGGGATCAGGAGGTGTCATTTGAAGGCATGTCCACCTCCACAGGTACAGCTCAGGCCCTCAGGGAAGAGCCCAGCAGTGCAGAACGGGCTGTGGCGGCTCCACGAGCAGGGTTGGGCACTCAGGCCAGGTGGCGCTGGCTTTGGTCTGCTCATCCCTGAGCATGAGAGCCCTTTTGTAAGGCTGCCCTCCTTCTTCTCCCTCTTCTCAGCTTCAAAATCTTGTTTTCCCCACAGCGGGGAGAAGCTGCTGGAAGCTGAGAGCGAGGCAGCAGGGGACAGGGCAGGCGGGCTTGCAGGGTATTACGGGCTGCAGGGGTGTGCCAAGGAGGAAAGCTGCTTCCAGGGATCTATATATACGCAGCTCTGCGAGGTGGGGTTACAGAAGAGCCTCATTCCCTGGCCGCCTGAGGCATTCCCTGAGCAGCCGGGGCCATGGCAGCCTCCAGGCTACCGGCATCAGCTTCAGAGCACGGCCGGGACAAGAGCCTGGCTGCAGTCCCTGCAAGCACTTCAGGATAAGCTACGTGGGGTGGTCGGTGCTAGAAGTCTGGGCGTCGCTGGCCCCAGCTCTGCTTCTGGCTGCGGACTTTTGAGGCTGATGATGAGCCCTGCGTGGGGAAGGAGGAAATCCCTGGGGACATCAAATGTTCCTCCAAGTGCCCACTCACCCCCATCACACACAGTGTGCCTGCGATACCCCTGGCTTCCCCCAGTGCACAGAGATCAGCAGCTGCTTTATTTTTCAGGTGCTGAAAAGACAAAAACCAGGTCTCCTACAGATCTGCAGCTGCTCATTTTGGGCAGCCACAGCACGGGAGATGCCTGCAGGTAGACAGGGCTGCCCCTCTGCTGGCCGGGCAGCACCGCGCTTACCCGCTCCCTGTGCCCCCACCCCAAAGAGGGGAGTGTATCCCTGCACTGAGCACGGGGCAACAGGTGGTGGTCACCCTGATGTGCTCCTTTTCCAGCCCCAGGAGACGTACCATGGAAATCTATACATCTGAACAGTTATTTCAGCTGGTTTTTAAATAAAAAAAAATGCCTGTTCCATTCAAAAACAAAGAAAGAAACCCTAGCAGGTAATGTTCCATTTGTTTATTTTTTTTATTTTTTTCCTGAGGATTAATTAATAGATGCAGCAAATCTGTAAGATACCCAAAATTTTGAACAACTGTGTTTTGAAGGCATCCTGGGAGAAAAAAGTAATTTGCAAGCAAGCTCTATTTTATCCTTTTACTAAATCTTCACTCCTCCCTGGTCGGATTTAATGCTTTCCCTCTCAAAACAGAGGATGCTTGTCCTGACAATCCATAGCCTCCTGCCAACAACAGAGGGGGACAATGAAATTCTTGTTAGATGCACAATGAGGACCAGACCCAGGCTGGTGTCACTGTGAATTTTCACCCATGTGAAAACGCAGCTCTGCTGTTTCCAAACAATCTTTGTCTGCGATCTCTGAAAATCCCAAGCCCGGGTGAAAGGCTAGTTTCAGGTCAAAGAAAGTGTTGTGTTTTGAAACATGAATAGGTGAAGTTTTTAGGTTGGGTTGGGTTAGGTTGGCACTGCTCCTCCCCAGCCCCTCTTGTCGGGGGATTTGGACCCTGACTGTGATGACAGATGTGGAGGAGCTGTGCCCCTACCCCACAGCAAGCACTAATCCACGAGGCTGCTTTTCCAACTTTTATCTGCACTTCCAGAGCAGCCTTTTCATCAAGTAAACAGAAGCAGGCCCTAAAATCCATCTCATAGCACCACTTAAGCCATGCCTGAACCCTGGATCGGGGGTCTAGCAGTGCGGATTTGCCGTGGGGCGAGCAGCTCCCCACGTCCCGCAGTGCTGCCGGCGAGGCATGTGCCGCCACAGCAGCCTGTAAACACGGCAAGTGCAAGGTCACCGACTGCCTCCTGCTTGTCTTTGGTTGTCTCCAAGATCCTGGGATCTTCCTCAGGGCTCGCACGGAGCAGGGAAGCCCCCTGGGAGGCATCCGGCCCCGGGAGGGGCTGAGGTTGAAGGCAGACCCCAGCACACGAGCAGGGGAAGGGCGAGGGTGTCAGGCAGGGTGAGGAAGTGGCCCTGGGTGCCCTCAGCCCCCCAGGGATGGGGTGAGCTGGGCGGGTTTCCCATAAGCGGAGTGGAAAGCTCTTTATTTAACCTGCACCCGCCACCTGCCCTCAGCCCCGGCCTTGCCTCTGTCCATCAGGGCTTGGGGCTGCGCAGGCATGCCTGGGCTACTTCTGCCGCAGGCTGAGCCAAATAAAATCCTCCGCGAGCCACCGCGGGTGAGGAAAGCTCCAGGGTTGGAAAGCTCCAGGTAACCCTTTCCCCCCGGGGCTGGGAGGAGCACGGCGCAGCGCAGCAGGCACCCACCCTGCAGCAGCACGCAGCCACCCCAGGGCTGCTCTCTGCACAACTGAGCTTTTTGTGACCCAAAATTGTACCAGGGGGTCCTGCCAGCGCTTGGAGAGCCCCCAGCCCACCGCCCCCCCGCCCTGCTCCCACCCTCGAGGTGCCACGGTGGCGAGTGATGGAAGAAGCCAAGGAAATGACGACAGAACTGCGTTAGGGGTATGACAGAATGACTGATGATTTAATGCTTCTTGAAGTTTTTTGTTTCCTTCCACAGGGCATTGGTTTTAAAAACAAACAAAACGAGGTAAAATAAATTAATTTATGTACACTTTACATACACTGTGTCACGTGGAGCTTTGCAGCAACAGTAACCAGAAATTGTTACAAAATAGGAAGTTACATGGCTGGTGCAGGTCCTCAGCAGGCTGGAACCTACAAGGTTGTCATCCTGAGAGTGGTTGGCAAAGTGATCATGTAAACATGTTTAGAAGCATTTACGGTGGACAATGGATGGGCCAGCTTCATCGTACTCCTGCTTTGTGATCCACATCTGCTGGAAGGTGGACAGGGAGGCCAGGATAGAGCCACCGATCCAGACGGAGTACTTGCGCTCAGGCGGGGCGATGATCTAGAAAAAGCCGAGAGAGATGAGATCAGTGCACGTAAACACTGCAGGCGCTGCAGGAGGGCAAAAGAAGGCTGTGCTCGGAGACCTGTGCCTGGATCCGTTACGCTGTAGCCTTACCTTGATCTTCATTGTGCTGGGGGCCAGGGCTGTGATCTCCTTTTGCATGCGGTCAGCAATACCTGGGTACATGGTGGTACCCCCAGACATGACGTTGTTGGCGTACAGGTCCTTCCTGATGTCAATGTCGCACTTCATGATGCTGTTGTAGGTCGTCTCATGGATGCCCGCGGACTCCATGCCTGGGGGCAGGGTGAAGAGCAGGGACAAGGTCAGCGCCAAGCAGGAGCTCTGTGCCAGGGCTCAGCAGAGAGGGGGGAGCTGCTGGGGAAGGGAGAGGGAAGGGGGGCACGCACCGATGAAGGAAGGCTGGAAGAGGGTTTCTGGGCAACGGAAACGTTCATTGCCGATGGTGATGACCTGCCCATCAGGCAACTCGTAGCTCTTCTCGAGGGAGGAGGAGGAGGCAGCAGTGGCCATCTCGTTCTCAAAGTCCAGCGCCACATAGCACAGCTTCTCCTTGATGTCACGGACAATCTCACGTTCAGCTGTCAGGGGGAGCAAAGGCATCAGTGATTGCAACAAAGGGAGAAACAGAAGAGCAACAGAACACCTGCAGCTCCTCCACGGGTCTGCTGGGTCTCCAGACCCCTAAC
This sequence comes from Anas acuta, assembly GCF_963932015.1. Classification (NCBI taxonomy): domain Eukaryota; kingdom Metazoa; phylum Chordata; class Aves; order Anseriformes; family Anatidae; genus Anas; species Anas acuta. Next base: position 42,439,642 of record NC_088981.1, read on the forward strand.
CACACGCAAACGCCCAACAGGGAGCACTCCCTGGGCTTGCAACGGGGCAAGAGGCTGCAGCGTCCCCAGAGGTGCAAGGGCTGGAAACAAGGGAGGACGTTTTTGGGCAGGAGCGGTGCTTACCCGTGGTGACGAAGGAATAGCCACGCTCAGTCAGGATCTTCATCAGGTAGTCAGTGAGGTCGCGGCCGGCCAGATCCAAGCGCATGATGGCATGGGGCAGGGCGTACCCTTCATAGATGGGGACGTTGTGTGTCACACCATCGCCAGAGTCCAGCACGATACCTGGGAACACAAAGAGCAGACACCTGAGACACGGCCCGGGAACAGCCCTGAGCCGGGGGGGCAGCGACAGGGGACACGTCCTGGGTGTCCCTGGGGACGAGGGGCCATCGGGGCGCTGGCACTCACCAGTGGTACGGCCGGAGGCGTACAGGGAGAGCACAGCCTGGATGGCCACGTACATGGCGGGCACGTTGAAGGTCTCAAACATGATCTGGGTCATCTTCTCACGGTTGGCCTTGGGGTTGAGGGGGGCCTCGGTGAGCAGGGTGGGGTGCTCCTCGGGGGCCACGCGCAGCTCGTTGTAGAAGGTGTGGTGCCAGATCTTCTCCATGTCGTCCCAGTTGGTGATGATGCCGTGCTCGATGGGGTACTTCAGGGTCAGGATACCCCTCTTGCTCTGGGCCTCGTCTCCTACGTAGGAGTCCTTCTGACCCATACCCACCATCACGCCCTGCGGGGGAAGGAAGAAAGGGGCTCAGCGACCTCAAAACGCGTCCACACACGGGGTCCAAGGGCCAGCTGCGGGACCCCTCACGGTACCTGGTGGCGCGGGCGGCCCACGATGGAGGGGAACACGGCCCTGGGGGCGTCATCCCCGGCGAATCCAGCCTTCACCAGGCCGGAGCCGTTGTCGCACACGAGCGCGGTGGTCTCGTCCTCGTCGCACATGGCGGGGGCGGGCTGCGGGGGCGGGCAGGGCACGGCTCAGCCTCAGCCTCACGCCTCAGCCGTGCGGGGCCGGCTGCCGCCCCGAGCCCTCCCCGACTTACCGGTGGTGCTGGCTGCGGGCGGTGCTGCGCGTGGGGCGGCGGAGAAGCCTCCCGGGGGCCGTGCCGGGGCTGGGGCCGGGGCTGCGCTGTGCCGGGTGGGCGCCCCGCCGCCCCGCCGCCCTTTTATCGCGGCGCTGAGGAATGCGGCCCCGGCCGTCGCCATATTTGGGCCGCGGGGCCCGGCGCGGCCCCGGCCCGGCGCTGCCCAAAGAAGGCGCTGCTGGACGCGGCCCAGGTGAGCCCGGCCCGGCCGTAAAAGGAGCGGCCGCAGGGGGCTCCCCCCCGGCCGGCACCGGGCTCCGAGCAGCCCCCGGGGACGGCACCGGGCAGGGCAGGGCAGGGCGGTGGCGAGGAGGTGGCACCCGGGGGGAGCCGCCTCAGGGCTGAGGGTGAGGGTGCTGCGACGGGAGCAGCGCCTCAGCGCCACGTTGAATTCATGTTTGGGCAGAGACTGCCTGCGAGGCTTCACAGAGCGGCTCTGCTCTTTGAGGGGTTGCAGCCCGGCCAGTGAGGCCACGCAGATCACAGAATTATCACAGAATTATCACAGAATTATCTAGGTTGGAAGAGACCTCAAGATCATCGAGCCCAACCTCTGACCTAACGCTAACAGTCCCCACTAAACCATATCCCTGAGCTCTCAAAACTGTGCTCCAAAGGCACAACTTGCCAAGGCAAAGCCTTCTAAACCCTTCTAAATTCTAAAATCCTTTTACGCTCTAACACAGGGGAGGCAGGAGAGGAGGAAGAAAGAGTAAACCAGAAGTGTTCCCGCTGCAAGGAGGTGCCTGAAGGCAAGGCAGTGCTGGAGTTATTGCCTCCCCTGAAGCGAGCAGCTCTTCGTCTCCGTGCCCGCATCCTCTGGCTTGGCAGCGTGCTTTACCTCTGGCAGCTCCCTGTCTCTTTCTGCTATACATTTTCATTCCCTGTCATGTTACTGTGTTAAATTATACGGGGGATAAAAGATGCTGTTCCCTCACGCTATTTTTCAACTCGCGTTATTATTCTCCAGTTCTGTCATCTACAGCTGGCAGTACACAAACCAGAAGCCCAAAAGCACTTAAGGGAATCACAGCCATCACATTTATTTGCAGAGCTGTGAGGCTCCCGGCTTCCAAAACACAGTCAGTCGTGTTGATTAGGCTGTGACTCTGAAATCAAGTTGTGTTTGTAACAGAAATCCCGCCTAAAACATTAACGCTGCTGAAAGATAAACATTCTCAATGGTCCTTCAGGGAAAGCGGACACAAGCCTAAACTTACTCTTTCCCCATGGTTTCTCTTTATTTTCTCTTTACCCAAATACAGTTCAAAGCAAAACAGTGACAGTGTTGGACTCACTAAATCAATCTGATTTAGGCTGTGAGTCAGAAAACATTTTAGTTTCCGAAAGAGAGCACAAAGAAAACCACTGTACACAACGACCAACTAATGAAACCTACCACAAATGGAAATTGCCAAACTTTCCTGCTACTCTTATGACAATAGTGGATAGAAGCATGAGCATTTTGTACCATGTGTATTGCCCATCAACGAAGAAGTAACTATTTAAGAAACAAGACACACCACCTTATTCTAAAGGAGCTGTCCACACTCCTTTAGCCGTTTCAGTCAAAACCTGCTGTTTTATGTTCCAGCTTTCCTAATTGTTTCCAAGCGTGGCAAAACCAGAGCTCCTGCGTGACCTTTGATATGCAGTGGTAAATGAAGGCATCCTCCCCGTACAGTAACCCGAGACAAGAGTTCTGTGTAAGAGCGACTTATTACATAATGAAACGGGGTTATTCCTCCTCACCATTTCCGAATCCCCGACTTTTCAAGCTCCTTAACACAACAGCGAACCAATTTAACATTCCTAGCACGAGAGAACACTTAACTTCAGTTTAGGCATGGAAGTTATTTTAATGAGATTTTATTTAAGTAAACCCATTGCCCGTAGCCTTCTGTTTTGGCAATAGACAGATGAAAGGCATTGTACAAATGCCAAATACCTCCTAACGCTGCAGTAGAATAAAACATTAATTGTGAAGACTACATGGCTGATCGCTTCCTGAGAACTTGCAGAGTGCTTTTACACCAACCGGAATAAACACATCTCACGAAGGAAGCCAAGAGCTTTGAAGCAGACTGATAGCTACGGGTGGACAGAAACGCGTCCTTCTCGAGGAAGCTTTCCTGGGCTTACCCTGTCAGTCCTAACAGAATACAGGCAGCCGACAGTCTAGGAAGGCATGACATATCCCTGAAGGATTTTACTGTGGACAGTCAATTAAAGAAATTCCTCCTCAAGCAAAACGTGTCTAGTAAAAGTTCAGGTAGAACATATTTCAGCAGGGGATGTCAATCATCTGTTACAGTATTCCCTTTCCCTTAAAACATTACGTTTATCAATAACATGAAACCACCTTTAAAGTGATATTTAAACAAAGAGGTGGGATTTTTCTAATGCCTTAAATGACCCACTTCCTTGAAACCACAGCTAGGAGCTGGACCCACACTTCATAATCAACCACGTAAGACAGCAGAAGAGCAGAGTTTGTTTCTTAGAACAATCTTAGAAGATGACTGCTAATGCATTTCTTTCCCATATTAGTTAGAACCTCTCTAGATAAAGCTATTCTTCCAAACATGTTCAGACTCTCAGCCCAGCTTACTGTATTAGTACAGGGAGGAGGGGAAGCAACGGAAGGGGAGCTGCGCTTTTAAAACTAGAAACTGGATTCTCTTCAACCGATTTAACTTCTGACCTTCTCAGCTGTTGGATCAAGTTGTTGCAGCAGGCATCTCGCCAGACAAGTAAAACATAAGGGCATGCAACTTGCTCTGCATTCATTCTCTTCATGTTAAGCTACTTGCAAAGGAAAGGTGCAACGTGACAGATTAAAGTAACACTGATTTAACTTAAAAATTAAAATCTGCTACCACCCAGAATAACGAAAATGGATTTATTGATTTTGTCTTCCCACTTTAGAGATAACGGGGACAATGTGGTGGTAAAAAAAAAAAAAAAAAAGAAAAAGAAAAATAAAGGAGACTCTCAGTAGCATCAACTAGTAAGAAACAAGTCACCGAGTAAGGACGACCATGCTGGACTCTCACTTCCATTAACTGCTCTCTAGGTTTCTTGCCAGTCAAGCCGTTACAGTGAATGACTGCCCGGTGAGCTCTTAAATTTCATTTTTAACATGTGTTCTAGAAATACAGATATAATTTATGTGAAAGTTGCAAGATTTTTATCCATCTGTTTTTTTCAAAACACTGTAAAAATATTATAAAACATAAAACCAGGAATACTGAAAGAAAGGCATTCCTACTGGAGCAGGGGATTTCCAATGAGAACTGTGCTTTATGGCCGTCACTGACAAGCTGAGTGACAAATGACAAGCCAGCTTTCCTTACAGTAGTCTTTAATGCAAAATTGAAATTACCTGGTTTCTACAGCAGAAGGTGTATCCACACATTGCACAATGCACAAAGAGTGTTGGGAATAAAGCTATTTTATATAATTGTCGCTTCAGCAAGCTATACAGTCATCCAGTGTTAATGTTTTCAGTATGTTTTCTGAACTGAAATCGCAGCCCCTGTGAAGTGAGAGCAAGAGTTAACACCTCCTTCGGTGGGTTCCACATTTCACCCTGTGTGTCTGTGTATCTGACTGTCAGGTAGGACTCATACTAATGAAGATATAAAATGAAATAGCAAGTTTACAAGATGTATGGAAAATGAAAACTTTATTTTTCTTTTGCCTGAAAATGCACCCCTGCCTCTCCTGAGTGATGTATCAATATTTATAAAACTGAGACCAAGTATATTACTCTCCATAGCCTTTATTATAAAGTTTTAGCAAAATAACAGAATGTAAAAAAATGTAGACATGAATTCAACAGTACTTTAGAAAAAAAATATTTTTAAAAGTGTCAATCATCATGCTTGCCCCTGAACGTAGAGTTCATAGTTTGCTTTTAACACAAACGCGAAGTAAGGATTATTTTTCAAGTGGTCAAGTTCATTTGCTTGCAGGAAGTCCTTCACCTCTGGTAAATATTCACTTAGCTGAACTCCTGCAAAACAAAACCTTAAGTTACCGAACTGATAAAAGTACTTTGCATTAGCATTTAATATCATTTTAAGTAAACACCCACTTCTGCCTTTTTTGGGATCGGGAGGATCAAATTCTAGCATGCACGTTAAGAAATGCAATAACAATTAGGTATCTTGTAAAACTGAGTCCAAAAAATACTTCCTGCTCAAACAGAGCTCCCCAGTGATTTTCTCCCTAAATTCATTATTAAACCTGAAATTCTTAAACATGAAATCTACATCATTACGCGTCATTTCACAAAGGAAACAAAAAAATCAGTCATCTAATAAATACTTCCAGTTAACATTTCAGCCCAAGTTGTAAGAATCTCACAAGAAGGGTAGAAATTGATAGGATTGAACTATTCTGAAGAACATAATTCTTGTATTTCTGGTGTGGTGCTTGCTTGAATCTGGAAAGAGGGCATTTGTAGTAGTATTAAAATCTGATTTATTTATTTTTAAAATTTTAAAGTTGCTTATTCCTTGTCCTCCCTGCCATTCCCTCCCCAAAGCTGTAACTTCTATGACCATAGCTTCCTATGGGTATTTTTAGCTTAATGGCCATCATGGTGGCACGCATCTTGATTTTGCTTTTTGGAAGAAAAACATGAAAAACATTTAAGCTAAAATAGTTCACACTGTTCCGAGTGACAGATGATTAAATATTAATCCTTTATCTTACAGAAGATACGCATTTGACTGCAGAAGATAAACTTTACTATGCAATAAAAAACCATGCAAAATCTGACAGCTGCCCTACTAAGCCAATAATTTGAGGGCACTGAAATTGTAACCAAGAAATTAGCTCATCTCTTTCAGGTCCTCAGCATTTCACAGAGAGAATTATAATCATATGGGAATTAGTTATCTAGTGGAATGCACATGGAAGTTTGTATTACTCTAAGAATCCACTTACACTACTTTTCACATAGTGTTCATTTTAAGTAGTTTTTGAAACACTAAATTTCAAGAAGTTAATCTTTTCAAGTTCACACTGAAGTACTCTTTACCTTCTTTCAATAGTTTTTGTAATATTTTCACAAATATACTATCTTTAGATGCTTCAATTGGATCATCTCTACCTTCTGAGCTGGACCATCTGCAAGTCAAAGAATAATTTGTTAAGAGAATTGCATAGGTAAAAATCAAATGCAAATAAGAAAAAATATACAGGAAATCCATGCAGTCCTGTAACAGCAGGCAAACAAGAATACGAGTTTCATTTGTGATTAAATGCGAAAAACTTACAAATGCAAGTCTCATCTGTGATAAGAAAGCTCCAAACGTTTTTCTAAGAGAAACATTATTTCAAGGAACACGTTCATTTTTACAGAGCTCTACATGTAGCAGCTTTAAGTCAACATTGACTTCACTTCCTTTTCTGTGGTTCTGCCCTTTCAGTTGTTAAAACTCCTTGTTCCCTGTGTTAAACCACCACATGAGAACAGTCATGTCAGTTCCTAAACTAACATGGATTTTCCTTTGGCTAAGAGAACATGGCTCGGATGTGGACCTGTCTCCCAGACTCTTACTGCCAAATCCTCCGTACTTCACTGACACCACAGTTTTACCCTGGCTGTCACTTTCACTCCAATATTTCTACATCTTCATCATTAACTCTACTGGGAAGAGTCTGAGGGAAGGAGGCAGCGAAGGGGAAAAGGGTGATGACGGTTTCCTTCTCCTAGGCACTGAGGAGGAGGGATAATGAGAGCCCTACCAGAACGGCAGGAACAAGTTCAACCAAGGCCCTCCATTCCACCCAAGAAGCTTATCACCATTTTTGGTTGTTATGGTAGAAAACAGATGCTGCCCTTAAAGGAAGGTTCTGTAATACATCAAATACTTCATTTCAGACACTAATGAAAATTAACAGTGCCTCTTTTGAAACAGTGACTGACCTCTTTGTAAGACTTTGTGAGCCTTGCTGGGCAGGAAACTCAATTGGGAGATCAAGCTTTCCAAACACTAACTAGTACAAAGTGATCTCAAATTGTACCTGTTTAGCTAGAGGAGCAGGCAACATGTTGTCAGCACTGTACATAATTTGAATGGTTTGAATATTGCATCCAAATCTGTTCTTGGTTCAGGGTAGACAGGACACAAACCAATTACTGGCTTGGTGCCATGCAGGGATTCTAGATACCTCTGTCTTGAAATTAACAGGAAAGAATTTACAGGAAAGGAAGAAAACAGAATAGCATAAACCTATTTCTGCATATGTTTGTGTGGTGTGACAATAACTTAGTCATGCAGCTATGAGTTTATTTTCTACAGACAACTGTCCTTTGGAATCTATCCTATGTATACGTGTGAATGTAAATGGTGCTTTTTTCCACGCCCATCACAAATAGCTCAGTGCATTTTGAATGTGTTGTCCCCTCATCTTTTCTTCCTAAGAACATGGATGGGAGTTAGTAAAGCTGAATAGTTTCTGGAAATTAGTAAAGAAGGGGAGGGAATACCATTTGAATTATTTACCCTAGGAAAGAACAGTTGCATTGCTTGATGAGAAGATTTTTCTGACCAGTTGGATTCAGCCTGTATTCAGTGCTGGAGACCCAGAAGAATGGCTTTTAAGCAGTATCTGGGGCTTTGGTCTCTTAGGGTTAAGAATGCAGCTTAATATAAAAAAGTCATGAAATTGACAAAGTGGTTCAGCGGTCAAAAATAAGTGAAATAGAAATTTGTAGAAGTAATATCTGCATGTGTTGCTCTTAAAAAGCTTGATCTTGAGATGCTTCAAAGGGGACAAAAAGTTTCAGCATTGATCGCTGCTTTTACTTTTGCACAGGGTTCAAGAATGAAAGCTGTATGGCTACATCTCTGCTTCTTGGGTGTTGAAAATGCATAGGAGGTTGCCAGTGAGCTACGCAAAGTATTACATTTTTTTTTTTTTAATGGAGGTTTCCACACACTTTATAACCAGTTACGTTATACTGTATAAAACTCACACTATGAAATTCAATCTTTTCAATGAGCTGAAGAATAGTACACCAATGTGTAATTCTGGAAAAACCATCACAAATGCTCCTGGTAATTTTTATTCACATTGCACTCACCCATCTCTTCGGAGAGCCATGCAGAGAATTTTAAGTTTCAGATCATTTACATCCACTTCCTCTTCCTTGACATCATGTAAGGAAAAAAAGAGGTAATTTTAAGATTTGTTTAAAAAGTAATCACTGTGTCATACAGATTACACCAATCAATCAGATTCTTCAAGTACTGCACTTTTTTTTTTTTTTTTTTTAACACCTCCTGTTTTAACAGATGAGCTGCTGATACTGTTGAACCACTCAAGACAGTTCGTTTCCATTTGAAGACATGGCTCCGGCTTTCTACATCCCCACACAATTGCTTTAGACCAACTACCAACTATTTGAAAAAAGGGTATATTCCAAAGCACAGTCAACTACCTTTATGTAAAATTTTATTCTAGGCAAGTTTTATTTTAACATTTCTTAAATGGTGACTGAACTCAAGGCTCTTTTCTTGGTGTGGCCAAGCTAATTGACGTGCACTAGCACACACCATTAGGATATGTATTTTATGACTACATTAATAAATGTCTTCAAAAAATATACACTTGTCTTGGAAAGGTCAGTCCATTCTTTGCAGAGAAACTTTGAGATAATTGGTCTCAGAGACCCTTTTAAGATTTAATGACAGAAGAGACCGTGCATTTTTTTTTCACCTCCCAATGTCCTAAAGCATCACAGGTATTTTAAATTCCCCTCATAAAGCTAAAATCTCTTGCCTTTAAGAGTCTGGAAGCAAGAGGATGGGCCTTGTCTTTAAACTTTTGCTGGAGAAAAGCTAGGAAAACTGGTGAACACATATGCTTTCTAAAGTGCTGTGAATTGCACTTGTATCCATTATGGATAACCAAATCAAAGCCTATGTTTAGCTGAACTCATCTCTGCAAAAACTAGGCTAAGCCATCATTTGCTGAATGGTTCTGCCTAAGTTATGAGACTTAAATATCAGATCAAAAAAATAATTTTGAGATCTCATGTTCCTTTTTCCTTCTTCAAAGACATAAAAAAGACAATATAATTGTCTTGATGTTGGTGGTGAAATGGGGAGTCAAATTTTAAGAGGAAAATTAGTTTGACTTAAAATTAAAGACTGAACCAAAATGAGTTTACTCAGATATATTTTACTACCAAAAAAAATACTATTTTTTAATAATTTAATGCAAAATTCAAACTCTGTAAAATTGAAGGGAAAAATCAGAAAATTATACTGAATTTTCTTTTTAAACTAAAAGGCAACTCAATGTAAATGACAAAGCAGTAATACTCCACACTACAAAATACAGTATAGTAGTGAAAGCGAGAAAAATGAACAGATTCATATATTGTCCTGGTAATAAATACTAGTTAATAAATAGTACATAAACATTATTCAAAAGAAAATTCGATTTAAAAAATAAATTAAAAACAGCTAAAAAAATCGAAGTTAGAGATGTTTATAGTCATCAAACCAAAATTACTTAAGTTCCATTACTGAAATGGAACAATGGTTTTATAAAGCACTAATAAAATTAGTAATTTTTTTTCAACTTGTATTCCTTCTACCCGGACAAACACGAGCTGGGATAATCAGAAAAAAGCTCTCATTTTCAATTACCAAGGAATACAGTCCAACTGATCAATAAGAGAAATCTGAAATAGTTTGCTGAAATAATACAGCTGCTGCTTTTTAGTGAAGGTTGCTTTTAATTCTGGTTTGATGTTTCTCAGAAGTTGATTTATTCATGCTTACTGGAAAGTTTCTCCTGGCAAGTTACCAGATCATACAGTGAGATGCAGCGAGCACTTCGAGCTTAGGATAACAAATCTGTGGTTCAGTGCTATTTATGTGTTAAAAAGTTGGTGTCCTTTATTCTGCGTTATCTCATAAACAATCAGAGAAGCTGCCACTAGGGATGATGCATGAACTGAACAACTGAAAACAGATAATTTTTGTCCTGTTTGCAGGAAGCCTGTAGGGAAGCAAGGCTCTAAAAAAGAAACTAGACTATAAATGGGAACTGAAGAAGAGGAGTGTCATTTTTCTTCAATGATCTAAACCACACTTGGCATTAAATCTCCAGTGACTTAAAAACAAACCAAAAAACACATTAGGGACTATTTTTAACTACCGTACACTAAGCCAGTATGTTCTTAACTAACTACAGATGCAACATCCTAGCTTAAATGATCAAAAAAAGGTCTCTGGATTCGAAACTCTTCAAAACCTTTTCCTACCTCATCAATGTATTCCAGTAGATCAAGTGCTTTCTTGAAGTCATACTCATTGGCCCTTCTGTTCTCATCACATATGTACATCTACGACATGAAAGATTAACGTAGAGAATTATTTTTAGCCTACACACTAATGTAACTGATATCATGAACTACTCATTGTGGGAAGACCACCATGTATTTTCCACTTACATGACCTTCTCATGAAAATATGCCTTGATTCAATTGCAAGTATTTTTATAGTAAGGAATATACTTAAGGTTTTAGAGCAGCATTCCACGTACATGACAATGGTCTGTGGACAAATGACATTGGATATAAGGCTGCTAGGTTTCAAATTTAAGTGCCATTTAAGGCTGTAACATTCCTGGACTACTGGAGGTAGAGCTCAGCTCCACAAATAAAATGAGCTCTCAGAATCACTTTGGCAATCAAAGCTGAAAGCAGTACATAAGCACGTACTGCCTTTCACCTTTTACAAACAGGTATGTTTGCTGTTCACATTTCATTTACCTCCCTCCCCATAAACAAAGTTTTAAATTAGTACTTGAAAGCAAAACTAATATTAACGCACTGTTTGCTTACACTTTCCAAGTTTCACTCTAGCATTGCAAGTAGCAAGTAAGAACATGGGTTTGACAGAGACAATTCGGAAGGAACGCTGGCACGGTGCCAGCACTTGTCAAAACATGACACTTCTTACTCTTCTGTAATCCCACAGAGAAGCTTCACTGAAAGACAGAGGTAACGACTTCAGAATCTATTGACTCTTCACATTGTTCTAAGAAAACAGGGAAGATTCTAACAGGTGCAATACCAGCTCCTAATTTTCCACAAGATTACAGAAAATTAATGAGTTGCTAAATTAACAGACAAGGCGTGGTTGGTTTTACACCGTATTGTTGCTATTTAACAAATATTTTTGTATGCATCACTGGATGATAAAATAAGGCTACTGGCTCCCAGCTCCCACCAGAAAGGAGGGTGGAGGAGCAGTCAGCTCTATTGACAGCAGAATTGGAACAAGTTGCTTTTTTGTTGCTGTTGTTCTTTGTTTTTAAAGACAGAAAGACTGTGAGTGCTCTTTGCAACAGGTGACCAAAAGCCCCTTCTTGCTTCCAGCCCTTTCTTTTTGTAGACTGTAGCATCTTTCTTCATTAAGTTGGAATTCTTTGTTCCCTCTGCCTTTCAAGTTTTGCCCCGCTGAGGATGTGACAGAAGGTAAAAATTATCTCATTTCCAAAAACTGGTTTAGACCAGAAAGACAGCTTCTGGCACTGATTTGATCGGCAGCTTCTCCTAGCAGCACTCAAAACCACACATGCAACAAGGAAATTTTGCACTAAAAAATATTTTGAAATTTGCTGTAGGTAAACAAAACAAACAAAGCAAAATATAAACAATTTCATATGTCAGATCTTTAGGCAGTTAGCAAGTCAAATAAGACATGAAAACAGCCATGATCTCATTTATTTTATAACAGCAGAGTAGAAAATATACTGAAACTTTATGTAATGGAGAAAACAGGAGATACTTACATCAATGAGCTGAGATGCAGACAGCACTGGCATATCATTGAGATTCAACTGTTTCTCTAGCAGTAACTGCTCAGGGAGTGTCTCCTGATGTAACAGAAAGCGTTCCTGTTCCGATATTTCTTGTAGTCATTTAAGGAAATAAATGTTTCATGTTATTAAAATGTGATAATAAATCCTACGGCACAGCAACAACTGCCAAGTCACAATATTTTTCAGGTCTACAAATATTTCTTACGAATTTGGACACTTAACATGTTACTTATGCACAGAAATACTTCTACTGCACTACTGTGATCCCAGCAAACTAGTTGTTACTTTTCAGTCAGGTTCCCAGTGCAAAGCTGACTGATAGCTTTTTTTTTCCCCCCTCAAAACCAAAAAAACAGATACATAGGCTTGGAGGGATGCTATGGCACTAGGCAGGAAAGCAAGCTGGCTATGATTTATAAGAGTCACATTCTGACTGAATATCTGTGCAATGGAGTTGCTGCATCTCATGAATTATTCCTTTCTGAATTGATTTATTTGCCAGTACAGCCTGAAACCTATTAGGCTGAAACAGAATCAACACAGAGTAACTTCACCCACAGTACATGAATTCCACTCCCAGGTCTACTGCGTGATAAAAATGGAAAAATAATTCTGAAGGAGTATTTTAGCTGTTCAAGTGGATGAGCAGAATGTGGCAAAAAGAATTACTCCTTCTTTATAAATACAAAGTGTATACACAAAGAACATAAATTTAAAAAGCTATGCCTTCTGTCATACAGAAGTGTGTACCAGAATAAAGCCCACACCAAATTTTGATAGTCAGTCTTGAAATAAAGCTTTGCTTTCCCCATTTTTCTAAGGTTTTCCTATTTAAAGATGAGACTGTTCACATCAACATTTTGAAGTTGAATTCATACAGAAATTAGATGCAACATTTTATAATTTAAAAGCCAAGCAATAAATTATTATTACAATCTAAAACTAAATTTGTGACACCTACTTAGCTATCAATTATTCTAGGCCTTTTTCTACAAGACCTCATTCAAGAATTGTACCTAACAGCCGTAGATAAACACGCAGTTTCATAGAAGCAAGCTTGAGATACAATCTTCAGTAATACTTTAAAGCTTCCCCCTGGTGGCCAGTATTAGTTTAACTATTAGCGTAGAATATTTGCTTTTTCACAAACTCACAGCAGGAAAGGGGTATTGTCAAGCATGACAGTGAGGGCAGAGCAGTGGAACTGCTGTATTTGGTAATGAAGCAGGACAGGAATTCCCAATTTTTCCATTAATATATTTTCAGTTAGATCATAATGAAACGCTGCCGCCAGCCATTCTAGAAAGTACTGAGGAAGCACTTCTTGATCACAAATTTACGTATTTGCAGGTAACACTATTACAATAGAACATATACACACCATTTCCTTAGAGCCTAAGGGTCTCAGGACCTGAGTGGAATTCAAAATTGATAACTCCTCAATAATTAGGCTTTAAGAAGTTGATGTATTTTTACCTTGCATATGAAATATAAAATGCAGCTTCATAAAAAAATGCTGTGAATGGTTTAGAAGCTTCATCTGCTTCAGAACTCTCTAATGACTTTTCCAAAAACAAACAAACAAACAAAAACACTTTGCAGCCTGCTATTTATGGTAATAGCGTATTATCAGGAAAGGTGAAAAGGTGAAAGTTTCCCAATGTCACAGTCCTAACTCACAGGGGAAGGTGAATACTGAGGTTACTGCCTTATGCTGTTTTCCTCACCATTCCCACAATGAGCAAAGTCATCAGCCCAATGTAACCTTACCACATTAAGCCAGAGCCCTCATGCTCAGAAAATGAGCTATGAACAAAGATGTGGCTTTAATTCAGTAACTTCATTAATCAATTCTTCACATTATTCTGTTTTTATTTCTTACCTTCTATCTTTTCTTGCAGTATTTCTTCTGAGAAGTCAGATGCCAGTGCAGCTAATTTGCTCAAGCCAAGAAGCGTTTTCTTCTTTGCAAAATACCTGGTCTCTGTGTTTGCTAAAGTCTGCAATGTTCTGTGAGCCTGAAATTAATAAACATGTGAGAGATCAGCTGTAGAAGTTAACATCAGAAGGCTAACAGGCAAGAAGGATCTAACTTGAACTGCAGTCTCGGCTATTTATGATTTGTAGTACTATAACATGTTATTTCTTAGAAGTCATGCAACCTGCAAATTAAAATGTTGCATTACACTATTTAGGAAGACATACAGGTCTCTCTTTCTGTAACACCCCTCAAAACATGATTATGATTAAAGATAAACTGCAACTTCACATATTGTTCCTCTAGGATTTAATTAAAGACTTCACCATAAAATCCAGGCAAATATGCCTTGACAGAAGAACTTTGCATGCAGATTATTTATTTGTTAATTCAGAAATTTGGCATACATCTAACTATTTTTCAACCACTGTAGTAACACAACAGATGTGCAAGAATTTACTTGTACATCTGACAAAGGAACAAAAAATTTCTGAGCACCTACTACGAAATGAGCAATCCAGACTGAATTACTTCTAGAATCCTGGCCTCCTCCTTCATAGTGCTTTGCTATAAAAAAACTCAGCCTACACCAATTGAGTAAGTAATAGATTCCCGAACACTTCAGTTACTTGTAATATATATAGATTCCTTCCTGATCAAACTCTTATATTTTGTGTTTTCCTATTTATTTATTTTAAAGGGGTATATGATTCTCAACCTGTAATTTATAATAGGATGTTACCATCCTTTGCATATTTAATGAACGGGCATATGAATTGGAAGAAGAATTGGCCATTTTCTTTAGATTGTTTATTTGCTAAAGTGAAAAGTATACATACATCTAGCAGAAGGAAGAAGGAAGACTGACCAACAGGAAGTAGGAGAAGAACGGTGCAGCCTACAAGGCTGCGAAAGAACCAAGTTGAAAACCAAAACAACATTAATCTATCCAAATACTCCTCTAAAAATAAACTGCTTTCAAATTATGAATATACATGAATGTTTTTTTTTTGTTACTTTTTACTGCATGGTTGAAAAGCAGCCCTAATTTCCATTACATGATGCAGTGGCTTATATGATGCACCAGATGGTGCCTGGAGGGGGGCTTTTGGTACTCCATTAATAATCTGTGACATTTCTCCCCTCGCTCACCTAGTTAAGCATCGTTTCTTTGTTCAAGAATTAGGTAATCTGCATACTCGAACATATACCTGACACAGTGGTTGAAAGTTTTACCATACGATGTTTCAGTTTGGTTGTATTAAGAAAGCCTACCTTTTGCAAATCCTGACTATTGATTTCATGTAACCAGCTCAGATGCTCATGCGCTTGCAAGAAACTGGCCAGCTGTCCATGCTGAGCAATAGGCTGGGATAACAGCTTCCCTCGCTTCCCTTTTTCTAAGTACCAGCGAAACAGGAAATCTGAAAAATTCTGAATAGGAAAACAAACAGATTATAACATTTACCTTTAAATATTTTGTTTGTCTTTAAAGGCAAAATACATTCTGTGAAGCAATTGGTTACAACATGGGATAACTTGCTTAAAAAAAAAAAAAAAGACTGAAAAAAAAAATACTGTTGATGAAAAAGGAGTTAAGTCCTGTTAGAAACAAAAGCTTTAAAGAATTCATCTGCTACGGATGCTGATACATGCATCCAAGTTTGTCCTTAAATGGAAATAAAGGAAATGCCAAGCAAATTCTTTGGTAACCCCCAAGATTGAAAACAGGTATCACCTCACTCACAAATTCAAACTAACGTCTTCACCTGTTCCTTTCCACCACTCAGAACTCTGTGCTAACTACTTCGTTTCATACTTGAAAGTTTATTTTTCTATCACTGTTCTGAAATATTCCCTCTATTTCCAGCTGAACCTGCAACCTTACTTCTCCTAGTCATTGTTAGAAAAAAATAAATCTTGTTCTGTAACCAAAAACATCCCTCAAAACTATATTATCCTCAAGAACTTCAGTGTGAGATAATTAATCAGGATTTATGTTTATGATTTAATTTAGACTTTTCAGACTAATCTTGGAATAATGCTAAGCTTTAATTGCTTTAACAGTTTAAAAAAATAAAGTCTGAAGACTTTATCTATTGATCTATTCTGCTCTATGTTTGTCATATTAACTTCTTTTCAGAAAATTTTTTTAAGTAATAAATAAACAAACAAAATATAAAAAATCCACAGTACCACCAGTATTTGAGACAACTAATGAGAACAAATGGAGAATTCTTCAGCAGTTTGTGTATTTGATTCTTGTGACTAAAAATGTTTGCTTTCATTTCTGTCCACTACTGATACTTTAAATGGTTCTTATTAAACACCCTTTTTGTACTCTCTTCATTAGGAAACCTAATAATGAGCATTCTTCATTCCATAACTGTTATGGAAAGCTAAACAAAAATTGAGGTCACTAATTCTCAAATTTGGAAACCTTTTTCCCCAACCCCCCTGACCTCAAGTAGTCTCTTTGCCTTTTTCCTTCCATTTTCCAAATTTTCAGTACATGTAAAAATGTTTACACTGAATTTTGACAGATATTGGAAAAATTGCCCAACAAGCAACTGACAAGACAACAAAAAAGAACACAGCGACACTTCTGCTTCCTACTCTTCTCAACTCTATTTATGCATTTAACAATCTCCTCTCCTCTTTTGGAAGTTATCCCTAAATTTGTATTAATAAAACAACATCTTTGACTACAATACTTCAGCAAACAAGTTACAAAATGCTGAAAGACATCAAGAGTGACACAGTGCAAGTGATGCACGAAGGTCCCAAAAACCCTTTTGTCTATTCAGCTAACATCCATATTTCTGGTGACTTTTTTTTTTTTTTTAAAGCTCAGGTCCAAATACTCCATTAAGTTCTGCAAGATGAATCTCAGTCCCAATTTTCCACATTTCATTCTGTACATATATGTAAATACACACACTAAACACATATTACTATTATTATTTATTTTTTCAAAACTTCAGGCACAAACTTATTATCAAACGCTGTCTAAAGGAAACATGGAAAAAAAAAAAAGAGGTACCTGATCTGCAAACTGACTCATGTAACGTTGTAATCTGGCCTGGTTGTCTGTCTGCTCACACATTTGCACAAGGATATCAAAGTCACAGTACTTCTCTGCTAAAGCAGCCACCATCTGATACTGTCCCAGGGAAACTACGTAACCAAGAAGAAAAAGAACTTATATCACACATGCTCATCTTCAGGTGTTACAGGATGTCTGAGTAAAATGAAAACAAATTTCAGGTGTTCACATCAAGGAAATATTTCATACATACCCTAAACACATGCAAGTTTACACACCTACCACCTCTGTCCCACAGTACAAGGGGGGAGAAGAGAAGTTTAAAATACAAAATCTTTTTTAGGGGTGGACGTCAACAAGTGACTTAGTATCTTGATTAATAACCATTTAATTACACAAAGCAAAAAAGGAGCTGGCAAAAGCTTTTGATAACAGATAGAACAACTAAACACTATGGGACCTGTATTCAAAATATATTGCTTGAACTTACTTTTTGGTTCTATTAAATACATTTTAATCTTATGTTCAATCAAAAGTTCTTATTTCCTCTCAAACAAAACTAAGTATTCTGTTAACGTATGTATTTAAAAACTAACATAGCCCATGAATGTCAGTAAAACTGAGACAGTTAAGAGATTTTTCTTGAAGTTTAGTCTAATAAATCACTGACTGTTAACATATTTAATCTTATTTATAGTGTATTATTCATTATTAGTTAAAAAAATAAAGTCTAAGTTTACTAAAGTACATTTTCTTTGAGTTATTTCCACTCAACAAGAGGGGCTTTGCTGTCAGTTACTCATTAAAGACTTGACCACATCTGACATGTTAAACAAGCCTAGTTACATAATCAGGTTTCTAAAATTAACACTTTTTCTGATAAACACTAAAAAAGGTTTCAGATGTTTATAATTTTTGTTTCCAACTATCAACAATATAAACATTCAAAAGTCTATTACATTTTCAGTCATCTAGCACAGGACATAAATCCTGCCAGAAATATGTAACAAGTCAGCAGAATTAAAAAATTAAAACAGGGATGCTTTATTAGAGGTATGGGCATGGATGCAATCTTGTATGGAATTCTGCCATCTGTTTTGCAAATATCCCATTAAATCAGAAAAACTAGTCATTTATACTCTGAAGGCAAATGTGAAAAAAATTGAATTCATACACAAATACCATTTACTCTATTAGGTTTGCATCGTTTCCTCATGAAATGGAACATTTAATCCTTGCATTAAAGGAAAACAAACATTACTTACGGAAAGGAGACAAGAGTTCTGATCTTTTCTGCACATACTCCATTTCCAAATTGCTGTATCTCTCTTGATCAGCAGGTCGGTCCACAGATTTCAGCTGAGAAACATAGCCATCTAGAAAGCAATCCAGCAGTGCCACCAACTGTTCGGCCACAATGCTACGTAAGTTACTGTCCACCTGAGGATACACCATCTTCAGAATGATCCCATGCTGGCGTGTTATTGCTGCACGTAAGCTGCTAGACGCTGGGAAAGAAAACACAGTAAATATTAAAACAACTATCTCACCACCAAAGGAATCCATCCTGAAGTATAAAAAAGTTGCTAGGTACAATTAAAAAGAAAAAGAAAAGCTAATAAGTATCTTAAGGTCAAAATCAGAACAATACTAGAATAATCCTGCAGGTCACATACTCCCATCTTCCTTCTAATGTTAAACGTATCCATTCAATCACTGAGTTACATTGATCAAACCTCCAGCTTCTCCCATCCTTACTGACAAAATTTAAGAATAAGTTAATACTCAGACTGGAATTCACGTTTTCCAGAACACATCTCTACTAAACAAAAAATACTTTTCACATTTACTAAATAAGTAATAGAGATTTCTCACCTGTCCATGGAATATATTCAGGTTCTCTCTCTGGAAGCTCTCCTGTTTTATATAAAGAGGCTCTAGATTGACGATACTGGCAGGCAGCTTGCAGCATATCCTGTTTAAAGGTAAGGAAATAAATATTTTAGTTCATCTGCATATACACGGCTATAAAATATGCTGTCTTTTATAATTCTGAAGCATTATTTTAATAGCCCCTTCCTTCTCAGTTATACAGAAAGGTACACGCTGTCTGAGTAAGAAACTTCTGTTCTGAAGCACAAGCTCTTCACTCTTTGCTACGTACACATGCTTTCACAGCTTCTCAAACTCTCTTCTTCAGTGGTTCAGGAGGAAAAGGCCCCTAATTCCACAGAGGACCATCTCTTTTTTCCTAATATATTCAGGCATGCAAAATTTTTATTCACTTTTCTCATGTCAGTAGCTCAAATGAATTCCTTAACATTTGACCCTCCCTTCCCAAAACCATTTTAGTTAATGCAGTTCAGTACCTTAATGATGTTGTTCACATTGACAACTATCTGGGCCCACTCAACTGATTCAATATGCGTATCTTTCAAGATTTGCTCCTCCTCTTCTAGTAAGCATTCAAAGATGGAATCTATCTGGGACACCTTAAAACAGAAAGAAAAATTGAAAATAAAAAATCAAAGTATACGTCAAAGTACTCCAATTTCTACTACATGTTATACTACACAGTAATTCAGAAATAAAAGGGTTCGTTCTGCTCAGTCTGTTGTTCTTACCTCTCGAAAGAAAACATCTGCAGGAGTAAGACTTGGAGGAATGTCGCACTCCCTTTTGTTTAAGGCAATCAGAATAGCAGCATTCACTAAATCAGGCAGCCTGGAGTGATGATTCTTGAGAATAATGGCAGCTGCTAGTTTTTCTGCGTGCTCACAGAGCAACAATCGAGTTGCCATTGGCATCCCTCGGACTGGAAAACTGCCCAGTCGTTCGAATACACCAACCTTTTAAAAAAACAAAACAGAACAAAAAAAAACATGACATACACTTTCAACAATGAACTAGAAAGAATTATTTTTCTCTTAAGAATTCTTGTGTGTGCTGATACAAGAACAGTAAAAAT
Organism: Anas acuta; assembly: GCF_963932015.1. Lineage (NCBI taxonomy): Eukaryota > Metazoa > Chordata > Aves > Anseriformes > Anatidae > Anas > Anas acuta. Next base: position 42,459,591 of record NC_088981.1, read on the forward strand.
CTTACCTGATGAAGAAACTCAATGAAGAAGGAATGAGCTTTTGTCTTATCCTCTAACTGATGAAGAAGAATGAGGGATGTGTTGCTGAACCCAGCTGCTTCTAGAAAGGAAAAAAAATAAATCATAGAATATTTTATATCTTCATTTGTTTGACCACTATCTTTGCCTCTGAGATAAACATTTCTGTAAATTTCTATATTGCTACCACACTGGTATTTTTCTTTAAATATATGAACAAACATTTACATATTGCTTACCATGCTCTTTAATGTGGCTGTTGAGCTCTGCCGTATTTCAAGTAAAGCCTTTAGAAGTCAAGTATCTTTAGATCAGCACGACTATTCTGAAGTGCTCATTAATTCATTATGCTGCTAAAACAGCAGCTTACTCAAGTTTTAGTATAATTAAGATTTTTATCATCATAGTGGGCTCGCTATTGCTAAATTTATTATGCCCTAGACCACAGCTACTACAAAAGAAAGCGTGCAGCAAGAGGTACTCAGGCCTAATGCCTAATTGCCCGAACAATTCCACTGCACAACATAAGTAGCTACCCAACACACACCATGCTACTTTTCTTCCTCCTCAAATGAGATTGCTTCTGAGAAGTGTTTTACAGAAATATTCTTCTGTCCAAAAATTAGGTCTTCTAAGGAGTCAGTAAGGGTGATGGAAGCTTTTCCATGAGCAACCCCACAGGTAGCTCACCTCAGCGGAGCTTTCCAGAGGTGAAATTATTTTCTTATTTTAAAATTTTCTTATATTCCACATATGCTTTAAGCCAAAGACTACTAAGATAGAAAACTCAGAAGAACTATCACTATGAGCAAAATTAGCAAAACTGTTTTCAAGACGCAGTGAACTTTCCCTTCTTCCTCTAGCCAGGAATAAACGCAGATAAATTGCCAAGTTAAAGATGAAATTAAGATTCAGAAAATACTAAAGACTTGATGCCTGACAATTTCTAACTAGCTGCCAGGAAGCAGCAACAGCAGGAAGCATCATCCATCTGCATACGCAGATTTCAAATGTTAGTATTTCCACTTCCAATCTAAGTCTCTGCTCAGAAACCAGGAACTGCTGCCTAGAGGTCTTGGGGACAGCTTCAAGTACATGCTGTTCTAAGGAACAGGGAAGCATGAACAAAGATGTTTCTTTCTGAAAAGGTGTCTGCTTTAATCTTTTATGTACAGCAGAAGTTTCCAAAATAAATTTCTCTTGTGGCAGACATTAATACCAACACAAGACATGAGATCACTCTACCCAGGATCTAAACCTTTCAGAAGTTGTGCAGCCATGCTGACAAACGTGTTAATCATGAGCAAATAAAACCCTTTTCTTAACATACCTATCTGCAGGAATTAATTTAGATCTATCCAAATAATCCTGAAAACACTAAAGTGGCACCACTTGCACCCTGCAGAAGGTACCATCCTCAGAAATGCACGTTTCCTTTGCTGTTTCTGTTGTTCTATGAAGTCAAACTAACCACAGTAGACTGAAAGTATAGCTGGCAGTCTTGTAAGATGCCTTTCTGGAATTATACCTAGTGATGGAGAAGGATATGAAACTGCTATGCCTTCATTGCAAATTTAAAATCTGATTTTATCTAGAGTACTAAGAACAGTTTTTCACAAACCAACCATTATGCTTACCTTCAGGTACAGATTCAGCCCACCGTGGATCAGAGGCAGGGTAATCATCCATTAAGTCCACACTGATCTGAGTCACTGCCCTATCCAGTTCAGCATCAGAATCCAAATCTGCACTGCTTGGAAAGAGTTCCACTACCATGCTTTGTGCATTGACTATATCTTTCCTGAAATAAAAGAAACACGATGTATGTTAAATAAAAACAACCAATAGGATTATAGGAGCGAGAGCTACTCAATCTGTAGCATTTTCTGATACTCCTTCAGGACTGCAGCCTTCTTTAGCAGCTGTTGTGTTTACACAGAGCACCAAATGAATACACATAGACTTTCCTTCTTAGTCCTGTGCAAGTTTACATCTTGTCCTGGCATTCTTTATTCTGTGCACTTAATCTCCTTCATAATCTCCTATCTAACATGTAGCTCTATGCAAAAAGAAAACAAAAGCCACCTTACTTAATGTTATTTTAAATTGTTTTTTTAAATTGTTTTGTTTCAAATCTTAAGGCTCTTTAAGGAGATTAGTCTGAATAGTATTGTTTGTCTGCTAGTGATGAATATATATTGAAAAGAATCCCTTTTAAATGTAACTAATCCAACTCTGCAGCTCTGTGTATCTTTTCATCTCTCTACCTCCACTTCTTACACCAGTCATCTAACCAAACAGAAAACTTTTTAGAGGCTTTCCATGCATCCCAGCAATAAGGTTGCTTTAATCAGGATAATTTGAAAAGCAGTGCTTTTCCTTGCATTTCCACTCCCCAAAACCATACATTTTTTCCACTTTTATATCTATGCTTTCCTCAGAAAGAAGTGCACGTGTCATTAAAATAACTTTCAATTAAGTAGCACGATACTATCTTTACCCAGACAATCTCTTACTCAAGCACCAATGTGCCTTCAAGAACAGCAAACAAAGGCTCAAAGATCAAGTGCAATTTCTACCTGCAGTACTGGAGAAAAGCAGCTTTCAGTAATTTAGTCTTATCTTCTTGGGCTACGATTTCAAGCCTATTGGTTACATCAAACGCAGGACTCTGAAAATGGAAAATAAAAACTTCAGCTGGAAGACAAACATCAAACTTCATTATGAAATTAAAACTCTTTTTCTTCCTAACTGTATAGAGTGAAAAACACAAATGCCACCTGGAAGCAGTTGTGTTTATTAAGCCAAACATTAGCCAGAAGAGATACATTACAATTAAAGTAGCAGTTTGACCTCAAGCATATTTATATAATATTCTAGTATATTAGACATTCAAAACCAACATTTTTGATGGAATTTCAAAAGGTGTTCATGAGTTCTATCTCCCAGAAAAAAAAAGAGTGCATACAAATCTAACTACAGATTAATTAAGTAAGAAAAGTATAGATCCATCTGAGGTATCACCACAAAGGTCTTCTACTAAAATACTAGATCACAATAATTAATCTAAAAAGGAGATTTAATTGGAATAAAAATTCTAACTATTAGCCCACAGAAATATTCTCTATTTTAATAAATTTTTTGTTCTTCCCATTTACTCCAGGGACATGTTGGCAACAAATTCTATGCACATTTTAAAGAAAACATGTTTGACGTAATTAAGAGCTTACCAAACACACATTACAGAAAATATCAATAAAAATACTTTCACATGTTTTAGTAAGATTGTATTAAAGCGAAAACGGGTACCAGAGCAGAAACAATACTCAGCCACTGTAAGGGACTTCTCAGACTCAAAGCTTTCCATAGTGCAGTAAGAAAGCGGTGTTTATTATAAAGGAATAGACAAAAGACTGAAGAGACCACCCTGATCAAAAAGTGACAACAAAATCTCAGTCTCTGCAGTTCCATCTGAGTTATCTATAAGGCCTAGTGATATCTAGTAATGTACCTACATGAAAAATTATATTATTTCATAGAAATTGCTACTTCAGAACAAGGGGTGGGAAGAAGAACCACCTTACACAAAATGATATGTATTGTAAAAATGCTTGGGTTTTGAAAACTGCCTTCATTGAAAGTGTTCAAATCTATTAAAAAAAAACTTCCAAAACCTTAAACAAGCTAGGATTTCCACAGTGAAAATACAAAACTGACAGAAAAAAAAATATTTCTATCCTCAGTTTTCAACTATTACCTCACTTCTTGGTCCAGCAACAGAAGAGGACAGAGAATCTTCAAGGTCTTCAGGAAGCACAGAAACGTTTTCTCTGGACAAGATAGTGACGAGTCCACTTTTTTTGGCAAAGAAAATGGGGAGGCTTGTACAGGAACCTGCTCCTAAAATGCTATCTCCTAAAATGGTGAAAAAAACAAAAAAGCATGTAAATGCAACTGTAAGGACAAGGTGAAACACAGTTCCATAGAGAGTGATCAAATTTTGTGAAGAACCAACAGCAATTCTGACAACTGCACCTGGCTTAACAGAAATCATGGATACTGTTTGCTACCCGTGATGTAAATCTCCAGATACTGCAAGGTTAAAAAAATAAGAAGTACAATTACGATTCATGTGTTTCAAACTCTGCCTAGGGAGCAATTTCTTACCAGAGAACACCTCTGAAAGGTCAAGGACAATATACTTAGAGGCACCTAACTCAAGGACCTAGGATGAACATTAAGTTGAGACTCAAAACAAAGTTATTTTCAAGAAAACAAAATAATCCATAGTGAACACTAGAAGAAATAAAAAAAGTGTCAAAATCTAAAGCATCCACTCAGGCTTTCATATATCAAGAACACAGGTTTACTTCATTTTCATCCAAAATGCTCTAGAGTAAGCAATATCAATATGAGAGGTCACTTCAGCATTTTTCTGTACCCCTACAAAAATTCTCTTACAGAGAAAAAGAAACATAAACATGATTCTACAATCTAAGAAATAAAACGATGTAAATACATTCAATTTTTAATTGAACGAAACCTGACTTTTTTCCCCCCATACGTTACCTTGTATGCCAAATACAATTTTCTCCTGTGGTAAAGAAATTCTTCCAGTTCCGGTGGAACAAGCAAACACTTCATCGTCCTTATAAAGGTAAGCAGCATGGCTAAAGAAATCTGGGACTACCAGACAGCACATCACTTCGTCTTCTGACTGAAAGCATTACATATCAACAATCACACATATATTCAGAACCTTAAAAAACATATAACATTTTAAAGGCTGATCTAGAGTTGCATAAAGTTTAATTTCTTAATAAGACAGGAATAAAATGACAAAGAAAACTCTACACCCAAAAAAACACTTTTCATTTGCCCTAAAATTTAAGATCACTCTTGTTACTCTTGTTACTTCCATATTCATTAAGTTCTTGCTGATTTCAATGAAGAAGTGAAGTAAACAAATAAATTACTCTACCACTTTCACACTCACTCTCCTTCCATTTTCAAATTCAATTATGAAACGTCCCAGTAGAAGGGGTTGGGAGAGTGTGAGAAGTTTACCAAAGAAAAGTTAATGCCAAAGCCTGTGCTTCCAGAAGAGAAATCACAACTGAGGTTCTGTAACGACAACCAATTTGCCCTTCCTTCCCACCAAACCAGCTGCTGTCCAGTAAGGACCAAGGTACAGGACTCCTGACTCCTTGTCCTGCTGCAAGAGTCTCTGCAAAGTCTGTTCTAAATGGACTGCAAGAGTATACTATGAAACTACTCTGTAGAAGCTTTCACAGACAGTACAAACATTAAAACAGGTCAGTAATAATCTGATATTTAGACTTCCGTTTGTGAGACACTTTTCTTAATATTATACTTTAAATATCATAAACTTCACATAAAGTTACTATTAAACAGTAATACATATTTTCCTCAGAACATTACAAATTCCAAGAGCAAACTTAAGACAGAATTTGAGTTTCCTTTAGAGAAAATCTGACAGCTGATGTATGTGCAGGAATATTCTGAAACGCTGTGCTTTCTTTGCTCAGAAGTAGTTTTAGAGCCTTCATTTGCATACCTGAAAAGATGGATTATACTGTGTGACTTCCACCACAACATCATCAGACATCTGGTAGCCTTTATCTTCTACTGTTATCAGAGTGTAGTAGACAAGACATGGATGGTCTCCAGGATGCCATGCTGCAGCAAGTATCACCAGCCCGTCACTGTTCAAGAAGAGAGATCACCCCTTTGTGAGATGATTATTACAGATTTCACTTGCTTGAGCTCTAGCACTCAAAAAAAAGGTATCTAAATACGATCACAAATAACTGCTTTCTGATGTTGTAGGCTTTTTATAAAAAAAAAAAAAAGCAAAGACTAGCCTATTTGTTCATGATTTTCTTAAAATATGTAGTATACATATTGCAGTACAAAACTGAACCAATCCAGCTGTTGCAATTTATTGTAATTAAACAAAATACAAGAGATACAGAGAGAATTCTCTGCATTTGCTGGTACAAATGCTACATATGCTTACTTACTGTCTTTTTAACATCAAGAAAATGCAATTACCCAAGCCTGATAGAAATGACATTACAAAATGAAAGGAATAATTCTTAGGTAAAGAATTGATAATACTAAATAGCATGAAGCATAGGATAACCTATGACTATCTAGTTATCTGACATGCTTATTTTATCAATAGTGGCTAGCAGTCAAGTAAAACTGACTTTCAGTGTCTTTCAAAAAGGTTTTGCAGGAAGACAGAACATACCTCATTAATCTAAGTTTTACCAGAAGCAAGTGTACTTTCTTACCGATTCTGCTGCAAATCCATATACTGTATATTTACTCCTCCTTTAATATCTTCATAGTTACTTTCAGAACCCTAAAAAACAAAACAAAACAAACAAAAAAAAAAAACACAGAATCTGGTTTGTAACTATACATAGTTACTTATTAAGGGACAATAAAGCAAAAGAAAAAAAAAAAAACACTTTTCAGGTGAGCATGCTCTTACCCAAATTGCATCTGAAATGTGTTCCTTGAGGATTCTGTTTACATCCCAGCTGAGAATGTAACGTTCTGACGTATCTTCAATCTCCCATTTGTTTAGATTTGAACTTGTTAGCATATAAAAACTCGATCTCTCTTTATCCCAAAGAACACTAGAAATCTGCATTTAAAAAAGAAAGATCTTTAAAGGTTAAATGACAGCGTTGCTGTGAGGATACAAAAATCTATACCACTCTCAGTTCATATAAAAATCACTTCCTTGGGCAACATGCAGAAGCTATATTGTTCAGCGTATTATGATAATTTCTAAAAGAAGTTTTATTTTATAGATTTAAGAGCATCTATAATGAGTACGTTTCTCACACCTTCTGTGGAATTCATTGCCAAAGGTCAACCTAATCCTCAACCTTGCACAGCCCTTTATCAGAAAAGTATATTTACAGGTAACTGCTAGTTTCTTCAAGTAGCAGTGAAGCTATCACTAGGAACAGTCAAGATTTTGATGCTTTGCAAAATTGCCCAAGAGGTGTTACTACTTTAAAGCCTACTTTTATTCAGATCTAAAGAACAAGTCAGTTTTCTCCATTACATGATATACGTACTAAGTTAGTTCTTGCCTGCCTTTTTAATTTCCAGAAAATATAAATAACATAAATCAGTTAAGAGGTCTGTATTTGTTTTGTCATCGTACATCCTTACACAGAATTTTCTTTTTCCTTTCCAAAAGGCTGAGACCAGAAATAACAGAAATTAAAATAGATTACTATCTGAGCTTTTTCAAGCTTACCACAGCATCATTTCCAGGTGACAATATTCCCAGAAGAGAAGAAACCTTTCGTCCAATTCCAGAAAACATGCCCTGACCTTGTGGCAGGGCATGCTGATGAATCTTGCCAGAACTATCTGGAATCAGTCGAACTAGCTGGCCCCTAGAAGATGATAAAATAAAGCTTCCTCCCTAACAAAAAGAAAAAGCAATTATGTTAAAAAAAATTAAAAGCATGTTCCTGAAGCCATCTTATAGTCACATAAAATTCTTTGTTAAAATGATAACGGCCTGGAGGTTGCTGAAAGAACAAACTGCTTACCCCTACAAGAAATGTTCACAGAATAAAAGAACAGACTAATTTTCATAATCATACCATATAAGTTATGCTAAATATTTGATCTGTTTAGAAGCAGGATGACTAATTATGTAAAGTTGTCATATATATAATAATGGAGTTTTTAAATCATCATTTATTAATAAAATGGTTCTGCTCTGAAAACCATGTTCCTCTAGCTCTAAATTCATGTTGATGTCAATGTTAAAACTACGAGAAGTCTTTGATTTCCTCAACTTGATTCCTGAAAACTGGGCACAACTCAGTTCTAAGAGGGTAGATACCCATTAGTATTTCTTAACCTCTTGAAACTCTCAACAAATTCACCAGATCACTGGCTTTCGATTAGGTTTACAAATGTTTATGGTGTGTTGATGCCCTAAAATATTTATAATATAGGATATAAACACTGAACATTACGCTGCCTTGTTGAAAAGGTCATGAAAAAATATATAATTAGGAATAATTAGTTTTTAAGATATCACATATTGTAACATTTGCTGATTTTTGGGGGGAATATATTCTATTTGGAGAGCTTCTTCCCCATTTAAACACATCACCAGCAGAAAATGGAATTCACAGTACAGTTTTTCTTTACTTCCCTACTAAAATCTCTCGAATGCAGCCACTAGAGAGCTTTACCACAAGACACTGAGTACATAGACTGTGAGTTCAGATGAAGCAGTCCCCTCTTTTTTTCTGATAGAGAGGGGTATCACAAGCTGAGACCAGGCTTGATAACCCCGTGGTTCAGTCCTGCATGCCTCTCTGACTTTCATGACCTCACAACCTCTCCAACAGAAATCTATGACTGCCACTCATCTCTGCCACTTAATATCACCAACGATCTCTGAAATTCCTCCTCAGAGCATCTGATGGCTTGCTTTGTGATATTCATTGGAGATTTAGTGCTGAAAACAAGGAACATTTGATCTTTGATGTTTAGGTTAGGAAGTAAAGCAGTATCATTTCATAAATCACACTACACTGTACCTTCACTGCTGTTAGGAAACTGCACAGGGAGCCTCCAAAGTCTGTGAAAGTCTCTGTATAGGAACCTTCGTGTGCAATGTTGGGCCAGTAGCGCACAGAACCTTCGCTGGTAGCAACCATGATTGCCAGAGACTTGAAGGGAGAAAATAATTATCAGAACATGCAAAATAAAAAAAGAATCACACCACAGCTTTAACTAAATGTTATTTTACATAAAGATAACATGATTGTGAATGACTAACACACAAATAAGTAATAAATATGTATGCTCATTGACAAGCAGAGAACTGAACAGCAAAATGATTCTGCAGCATAGCTTAGCAAGTATAACATTCCCTGCACTTGCTTATCTTGCTAACAATGCTTTGTTATGGGTTCTAGTTCATGATAATTCAGGGTCTGCTACTGAAAATCAAACAAAATTTACAGTTGCAAGAAGAAAAGTCTGTGGATAGTTCCAGATGCCAAGAGTTACAAGCTACTATGAAAGACTTAAAAAACAGACTACAATTTAACAAAGAAATTGCTCTAGAATCATTAACAGAAAAATTAAATCAGGCAGTTGCTCTTTTCTTCAAAGTCCACTGTGTACCTCCACTAGGGCTTCTAACTCCAGAAATCACCCAGATACCAAATTCAAAGCATGATGCAAGAGACTGCGCTCAATTCAGGATTTACACAGAAAGCACTGCACCTAAGCAACTGGTTATTGAAAATCACAGAACAGAAGAACGGTACCTGACAGCTGTCATTGAGCTCCGTGAGATTTCTAAATGATTTTTAACTAGATGCAGATGTGCACAAAGGAGAGTGGTTGGCTAATCAACATGAGAACAATAACAAAACCTACATAATACATTGCCCTTGGTGACTCCTGCCTATTACTTAATAATTTTCATTTTACTTAAATATTTCCTACCATACTTCTATGACTATGAAGTCATAGTATCCACGCATAGCTCCGAACTAAAGAAAGATGAAATCAAAAAGAATAAAATAAAATCATTGTTTAGGTGTATCATTTCTCCTGAAACTTCTTTGGGTTTGAAAAAGTCATAGGACACTTCAAGGGTTATGAGCTAATCACAAGAAATAAAGATAGCTTTCATCATCTGGAAGTGTAACATAATGACAAGTAAGAAGAAAAGTTCCCAGTACATATTTTTGCACAGCTTCTTCCTTCCAAGGACAACTGCTTATCCAGTTCTATTACCGCACTGTATGCATGAACTCTAAACTATGCCCAAGCTGAAAATGAAAGGTTTCTTTTCTTTTTTTTTTTACCTTCTTCTTCCCATAAGTGATTGTGACAAACACACTTATCACACTTTCAGAAAACCTAGCTGATCATCAAACCTTATCCTCTCACACTTTGTGGTAAGAAAATGTATGTAGCAAAATCATCAGTCAAAACATAAGCCATCTGCCCTTCCAATGTCAGCTTCGTTATGAAGATTAGATAAAGGGAGGATGCTGGTTTTTGCTTTTCAGCCACACGTACCCAGAATTAAAAGAGCTGAACAACTTTTTCAGCCAGCATGCACTTAAATCACTCTTGCTTAGACTGAATATTTGAAAGCACTAGTGTTAGTTAAACACAATACTTCTTAGTTGACTTAGTTTGTTAAGAAAGCATGCTAAATAATCCACACGAAAACTCTTAATTCAATCTGATCCTATAACAGATAGATGGCATAATTTTAAAAGTCTAGCAGGATTATATTTCAAGCATATTAACAACCCTGACTTTTGGAATATATATTGCAACACCAAGTGCACAATTTGCAAATAAATACTTGATAAAATAAAATATGTTCAAAGTTAGTCCAAAGGCATTTTTAACCCCAAACTTTTGAAGTTGAGCACCTGCAGGGAAGGCGCTTCTCCTGAGGAACTGTGACAAGATATAGCTGCTAAACTGGAACTCCACTGGAAATCACTGGGTGGCAGCTGCAGTTCCTTACACAGAGATAACTGTAAGAAAGAGATGCGATTATAAAGATGAGACATGCAAGAACTCATTGAGCAGTGTCAAAAATTCTAGTGACTTTGTGACACTGGAGTATTAAACTAACTTGAACACTGTATAAAGTGGAAAAAAAAAAAAAGATTTTCAGCACATTTGTCACAACAATCAAACAGCTAAAACACACTTATTTAAATATTTTTCAAACATAATTGCTTTCCTTTTGTTATTTCTGTTTCTGAAAGTACTAGCATTTTGAATTATTTCTCTTTCTGAGGTGCAATTTCTTGGACATTCCTTAAGATAATATACTAGCAGCAAAATAAAATTAAACTGAAAGTGGTTGAAAAAGCTCACTAGGTATTCACAGAGACTGGGGGGAAGGAGAAACATTACTCTCCCCCAAAACAAGGTGAATCAATCAGAAAAAAATTGATCCCTTCAAAAAACCTCCTGAAGTACCAGAATGCATATACTTGACACTTCTGCACTTCCATACCCTCAGTGCAGAATCTGTGTAGTTAATAAACTTTTCATTAATTGGAAGGTACTGATTTTTCAACTACAGAGTTCCTCTGACTACACTTTCTACATGCGCTGATATGTTGCTATTAGAAAAACTTTTCTGCAGAAAAACATTTTTATTGGCATAAAACTAAATGAAATGTGTTCAGTGCTGCTAAAACTCAGATGAAAGTCACTCACAGAATTATCTAATCCAATCTGTAACATCTGTAGTTTCTAACTACTGGAATGAACTTTATTAAGGCTATCTAACATAAAAAAAAAGGAAACCTATTAAGATGCAAAGATGAAACCTTGCTGTTAAAGTGACAATTAAAATAAAGAAAGAAATATAAAACTGCCAAGCTCCCTCCAAAACTTTAATTTAGTTACTGTTGTTACCATGACTTTGTATGAAATCCTGCTTTTGGTAGAAAATGGGCAAACTTTAAGTTATAAGGAAACCCTGGATTTAAAAACAGCACAACTGGGTTGCTTGTTCAACTAGCGTAAAACACAGCAATGCCTCCATCCTGATCTTTCATTTACCTTTGCAACCGCAGACTGACCAATCTTCCAAATGATCAGCTTCTCTCTATGGACCAGCCAGGCCCATCCACTTTCATCCACTTGAACGCTCAGCTGGTCATCAGCTACAGAAAAAAGATTAATACTTTAAGACACTGCAGGAATAACCTGAAAACCAACTAGCCTTCCTTCTCATATGCAAAGAAGAAGTATCTTTTGTATTGAAATTAAATACTGCATCTCAAATTCTACATATCCAAAGGACCAAATTACTAGATATAGTTTAAAATCCATTTGACAAACCCTCAACATTTGGGAGTGAAAAGCAAGACAATCCTAGAAGCTTTTCATTTCCATCAATTTACAGCAGATAATTAATCTGCTGATAATTAACCTTAAAAACTGCTGAACAACTTACAAAGCTGTTAAAAAGTTACACTTTGTTGGTTCCTATTATCTCTATTAGAGAAGCAAAACAAGTAATTTCTTTAATTCAGGGAACAGTTTGTATTACTGGGGCTTTTAGAAGTGAGAATAAAACCACCATTAAAAACAATAAAACCACCACTTCTGTTTCTTTATTTTCTACCTGCTGAAACATCATGAGCTGAGATTAAATTAAACTATGTATTCATTTAATGGCTTAGAGTACACGGACTAAAAAAATAAAATTAGAGCATCCAGTCCAGGAAACAAGACTCCAAACAAGCTGAATTCTAACCAAGACTCAAGCATTTCATTTTACACTGCAAAGACAACTTTTAAATACTATCATCACCATGTTAACTTTTCTCCCACCTGTCAACTTTTGTGAGGGAAATAACAGATAAAATCAATCTTACCATCAGCCTTTTTCAGGGCTTCCATCACCTTAACAGGCAGAGAGGATCCAAAAGCCTTAACATCATAGTTAATAGTATCGCTTGCTGAGGGATGCTGTATAACTCGGGTGGGAGTTGCTCTTAAAAAAAAAACAAAAAAACAAAAGCTGTGATTAGTTTTCCATTCTTTCTCCAGGAGTTTTAAACATTTACTTCAAATGCATAAACCTTGAATGTTTTTGTTTTGTTTTACATGCATAGGTTCTTGTTTGTCCTATACCACAGACATAGCTGAGGAACTCCCTAATAAGAGGTATTTCAAACATATTGAACTTGCATCATTTAACTTTAAACTATAAAAGAACCACAAAATTGCTCAGCTATATCAAGTCTCAGTCAGAGTTTGGTACTATGAGAACTGATGATGTCAAACAGCCTATGAAGAAGTATTTAAGAAACTACAGGCCAATAAAGTCTTACAGCTTCTGTAGTAGAGTAAATGAGTATTTCACATTAGTAACCTGCATACTTTTTTTGTTATTTTCATACAGGGAAGTCATGCCTAATGATTCCATACGATTTTTTGGGAAAAAAAAAAAATCAATCAACACAACTGAGACATTACTAAGCACTTAGATTTCTCCCAATCTCTCAAAAAGACCCTTTATCAAATATTTCTCAGAAAATCAAGCTTTGAAAAAGGAGGAAGTCTTAACAGTCTGTATCAAAGAAAGAAATAAACACAAATAACACAGAGGCTAACGTATACACTGTAGGAAAGACGCGTCCTATAGGATCTGTGCTGATGCCCAAGTTCTTCAGCACAAGCATGAGGAGCCAAGTACCAGAGTGACAGCCGGCTGACGGGGCTGTATGACCTCGGACAGGCAAACAGTAAAAAAAAACAGGCTGAGCTATTAAAAAAGGCTAAAAAGTAGAAGAGAAAATAGCATAACGAATCCACACGGCACGTCAGCTTCTCAGCACGACAGTGCCCTAGCGCACACACCCCAAAAGCCTATCGTGGACTGAAAAATAAATAAATAAGTAAATAAATAAAAGGCTCAGGGATGCTCAGAGCCTAGAGAACATCCCGCAGCAGGTCCCTGGGGACCGCCAGCCGCAGGACCGGCGCCTCACCGCGCGGAGACGGAGCCGCTCCTCCGCGCCACCGGAGAGAAGAGCCCGGGGGAGACGGCGGCGGCCGTCACGGCCAGGCCCTTCCTGCCGCCAGTCCGGGACAGGGGGCTGGGGGCGGCGCTGCCGAGGTTCCTGCGGGCCTGCCCGACCGGGGTCCGCGGGGAAGCGGGAGCCGAGGGGAACATGGCTGAGGGCAGAGCGGCAGCAGCGGCCGCGGGGAGCCCGCCTCAGCACGGCCCGGCGCCGCCGGCTCGCGTCACTGCCGAGCGCGGCCGGGCCCTGCGCGGAGGGCGGGGAGACCCCGCGGAAACCGCTCGCTGAGGCGGGCGCCTCACGGCGGAGCCCTAGGGCGGGCGGCTGGGTGCTGAGACATTGGGGGTGGTACTGGTTTTGTCGTGTTGTTGAAAGATCGCTGCAAAGCGCTGTTTTGGTGCTTTTGGGTGGAATTTGTGTGTTCCTGTAGTCGCCCGTTCGTTAAAATCACCTGCGCTCGCCCAGTCTTCTCATTAAAAAGTACCCCCAAAGAATGAACGCTCCGTGCGAATTTTGGTGAGGAAAACCCACAAAGCAAAAACAAAATGTAGCCCAGATATTAAAAAAAAATAATAATTACTAAAATTCAAGCTGCCACCCACAGTTCCAAACATCCGCGAACAGTAACATTCAGATTGTTTTAAAAACCGATAACTCCCCTCTACATCTCCTTTCTAAAACATTTAAGGCGATGCAGTCAGTGCAAGCAACAGCCCTTTGCTGCCTGAAGCTTCGTCCCTCTTCCTCAGTGCGTTACTCGGGTCCCTTTTGATGCACAGCCCTGTGCTGGGGCTCCATCTTCAGGAGAGAGCCTGATTAAGCGAGGACTTGAACTGGGAGAATGGAAATAGACTTTATATTAGAGCCACAACTTCAAAATATATAAGAATTTTATTTTTTTTTACACTTCTACCCTTCTTTTTTTTTACACTTTTGATTGATTACTTGAAAAACTGCATGGAAAATATTGCCAAGGTAGACTGGCTGCAAATAGTTGCCTACCTATTTAGAAAGAAACTTAGTTTGAAAGGCTAGCAGCAGCTCAGGCCCTGACATCTGCAAACAACACTCCCATGAATTGGTTACAGAAAGCACACAACCATAAGTAAGGTGTTTGATGTATTTATCGAGGTAGTTTTGAAAGCACTTGGATACAGTATTTGAGCCCTGAAAGTCATGACTGGGTAGCAAAATGTTACAAAAGGAAATAGTTCTAGCCTCCAAGATGAAGGTGAAAAAGTCTTAGTAGTAACTACATTAGTAGTAATAAGACTTTGAGATTATGCCTATAGTTATCATGTTAAATACAGATAATAATGATAGATGCTGAAAAATCATTATACCACTTATCTCTGTGTACATGTAAATGTAATTACATTTTTTTATGTCTGGGAATCTTCATTCCTATACAGAGAAGATATGTTTAGGCAAAGGCAGAACACCAATGCATGCACCATAGAAGTGAGGTGGTATTTTGTAATGTCCTGCAAGGCTATGAAAACACTTTAGAAACTCCCAATTGTAAAATTCACTCAGGAAATGTCAGATGAGCTTGACTTACTATATTGTATTCACCTGTGATCAAAGGCATTTCTGAGTACCATCTGGCCTTTGTAATATACTAGTAGCAACACAGCTGTGTTTTGAGCATGTTAATACCATATTCATGGAACTGAACCTCTTGCTACTAACTTAGCTTAAGTAGCTTAAACAAAACAAGCAGCAGAGAGCAGAGAAGAGGCAAGATTTAGGGCACAAATAGCAACAGCTGGCAACATGAGCTTCAAGGTTGTTTTTTGGTTTGTTTGTTTTTCATATAAAGAGTAGACCTATAGCCTCTTCAAGTCCTTTTTCTACAACCCCAAAAAACACTACCACTTTTCACTGAGTATTTTGTCTTCTTTGTACTTGTTAGGATAACCATAAAAAAACAATAGCGCTAAAATCACTAAAATGGATTGCATACAGTGGAGTGAAGAGTGCTTACAGCACCTTGACAATTCATATTACAACTGGGGATTTTTCACGATGATATAACTGTGTCAGCACATTTCAATGTAGCAATTGCAGCCCCATTAAAGAGAGCTTCTCAACCGAGTTTAAAAGTCAAGGTGTCTGGCAAAACAGTCTCCTATCTGTGCATCGGAGCAGTAAGCAGCTGTTGACATCTAGATAAATGAAGTTCTTTTTGAGAAGAGGAAGAATGATAGTTTAAAATTAGAAAAGCCTCAAGCTAGTTTCATCCACTGCTTTTATGTCAAGTGTTTACTGATCACTGAACTCCCCCCTCCCCCTCCCCCCCCCAAAAAAAAAAGTCTTGCTTCTCAAGATTTGACTTGATGTGGAATTTGAAACTTGGGCAGTTCAGTTCTGCATTACCTGTTTTAGGTGAACCATGACCTAATGTCAAATGCTTACTAGCCAACCAAATATTTCTGTTGTGTAATACTTTATAACAACATATTCTTTCATTTTTTTTTTTTTTTTTTTTTTTTTTAAACAAGACTTCAGAGTAAATAGTATTTTGTACATAGCACAGGTTGGATTTGAAATGTCAAGTTTTGGGTGAGGAATTTATTTTCTGAAAGGTCTTTTTAATCTTTCAGCAACAGAAGTATAGCATGAAGCAGTAAATGTTTTACACATTACCTTTATGAAACACAGCATTACTAAAACACGAAGGAGGCAATCACAAAAAAATGCAGTCACAAAGTGTAATAGAGATTGTTTTATAGTGCTTTCTGATGCAGTCAGATACTCTCACATTAAATCTTTTCTATGACATGTGGTCCATTTTTGCCCTATGGAACACGCTGCACAAGGCAGCAGCGTGGGGTGATGGTCCTTCACAAAGAACACCCAACAGGGTTGTTAGAGATGCACCGCTGGTTTCCACCTTAGACAGGAAAACATTAAACTCTTATAACAAAAGCAGAATACAGTGCTTTAATTCATTTCTCTCTCCTTTTTACATGTTGTCTCCCTTTCCTCCAACAAAAGGATCAAATTTTCTTATTAAGCTAACAGAGCTCCTACAGTTCAAAGTGCAACCACATCCATCACTGCCTGGCACTGCTGGGGAGGTATACAGCACACCACGTGCACACAGAGGCAGTGCCACATGCATTGTAGGTGTGTAAAATAATAATCTGTACTTGTCTAGCAAAGTTTTCTCACCTTGATAAGATCTTGGTTTGGTCCAAGGAATATTATAAGGTCTGCTATCCGCTGCACCTCTTATAACAAGTATTCACCTTTCTTTGAACAAGACCTTTTCTGTAGCTTTTCTCACTTTATGGTAGACTGCAACACCTGCCCGAACAACTAATGATCAAGAGACATAAAACACTCATTCAGTTCAGCTGCAATTAATTCCCCATAATCTCACAGTTTAAACTCACAAACAAAAAGGCTCATTGCACTTGCATAAGGAGAGACATTAAAGTTCAAGCTCCTCTAAATACAGTATCAAGGCAATTATTGTTAGTCAACACTGAAATTAAATGTTTGGTCAGTGGTATTTTTGGCATATCTTTATCATATCTATACAATATCTGCTTCTAGTAAGACTGTATCAGAAGGCATAATTTTATCTGGAATTAATTTTATTTTCATTTTATACTGCAAGGATCTCATTAGTGTTTTCACAAAGTGCCATTATAATGGCACATTAGAGTTCTTAAATTAGAAACGTGAAGCCTACTTTATAATGCTACTATTTTACCAGTTGTCATTGAGAGAGTGACAATAAAACCAAACTTGTACATGCCTTAAAGAGGACAAAAACTTACATATATAATAACTGCTTTTGGACGTCATCTCAGAAAGGGAAACGAAACTAAAGAACTGGGAAAATAGAGAAAGGAAGATGTATGCAAATTTTAGATTTCCCTATCGTGAACTAAAAACAGTAAAAAATACAATGCCTCTGTCTTCATATACAAAGTCAGCTAGTTGTTTTTTTAATAACTTTCCTCCAACTCAGGTTTCCATACTCTCTAAAAAGGAGTTCTCATTTGTAATTCTCTATATTAACTGTAGATGGTGACCATAATCAACTTAGCATTTGCTCTGAGATAGAGCAGTGAGACATGCACTTTTGAATTCCAGCATTTTAAGATTAGCAACAAACAATGAAACAAAAATTCCTTGAAAAGGGAAGAGACAATGACATGAAAATGATGTTTGACACTTAATTCCCCTTAAAATACTGATTTTACTTGAGAATGCAGCACATAATCATACAGTGCATTACAACAAACGAGTCTAAATGGTCTCAGTTAACGTAACACACAAAGCAGAAAAATCTACACGCTGAAATTGTCTGAATGTGATAAGACATTTTAAAAAGTTACAATAATTATTAAAAAGCTCTCAATAAAAAGTTTAAACACATTTCAGTTTCAAAAGGATATTTTGTACATTTTGGAAAAATATAACATTTACTTTACATAACTGAAACATAAGTTATATTCTTTGTAGTTTTTAAGCTTCCATTACTCATACATTCTCTCGTACATTTTCTTTTAATAGATTATTTTCTCTGGATTGTACATCTAATGCAAAAGCATCACTATTCTGAAGAAATGCTTGTTTCTGCATTAGTTTCCTGAAAAGTCCATTTGGATTTGCAAGCAGTTCCTCATGTTTTCCGCACTCAAGGATTTTGCCCTGGCCGAGGACTGCAACAGAATCAGCATTCTGAATCGTAGACAGCCGGTGAGCAATAATTAAGACTGTCCTCCCTTCCATCAGCCGGTCCAGAGCTTCTTGCACTAGATACTCATTTTCAGCATCCAAAGCACTAAACAGAAATAAGAAACAGAAGGGGTGAGGAGAAGAGGATATTTGTTATTTTAAGAACAGGTTAGTTTTGTTTGCATTAGGCATATTTTGCTAAAACTCCAAACACTTGACATTGTTGGTGAAGTTGAACGAATGGAACTGCAAAAACAGTTTGACGAACATGCATAGTGCACACATCCAAGTTACACGTGTTACATATTCTTATATGCAAAAATATGCATGAAGAAATAACACAAAATTAATTCAGTGGAAAAAAGTAAGTTATGCTGCACTGCAATCATCTCTTTTATGCTATCAACTTCATCATTTAAACTAAAGATACAAAACAATTTTGAAACAGCTGTTTCAAAGCTAAGTTGCATGTTACATAGAGTTAACTGAAATATTGTAGTACAGTGTACCAGTACCTTCCACTTTGCATAAAGAAAGCTTTTATCACAGGTCTCTTAATCTATTTTACCTAAAAAACACTTTTTTGGAGGAGGATGAGGGGGTGCCAGATGCTAGATAATTTGTGCAAGGGTGTGCAGATAAAGGAAATGAATACTTCCCAAACCTCAGTTTTACAAATAGATCATTTCTAAGTTTCTATTTTCTTTCTTACCTTGTTGCTTCATCTAACAGAAGAATTTTAGGATTCTAAAGAAGAAAGTAAAATTGGTTATAATTACACTTAGATATCTGAATATTCATAACAACAGCAACAGTATTCATACAGCTGAAAACTCCAAGTACATATTTCATCCAAAGAAATGTGTGTCACTCAAAGAAAGCATTGCTTTTAAGAAGACTACATGCTTAGAGGACAAAAGAAATAACTCATCTTCAAATTTTGCAAGCTGAAGTAACAGAACATCATTAACTGATAACTATTTAAAAGATACAAACTAGTAGTACTGCTTGTAGTCAGTTGCTACAAACTAGTAGACTGCTTGTAGTCAGTCTACTACATGTAACTGTCTAGACTCAAAAAATATCAAAAATCTACCAACAAGCAGTACTTCACCATAGATTAAATACATAGTATTTAAGAACTCTTCCCAACTAAAAAGCATGGAAACATCTGTATACAAATGCCTAAGAATTCTTTTCCAAACTACAGTACACAATCCAAACTTCCTTCTCCTTCAGTTAAAATCTAAAGATTTTACTATCAATTTATTTGAGACTACATTGCACTCCCAAATGCATATATCTCAACAACTCATTTTTTACCACATAAAACAAAGTTATATTATGTAAGTTTACTCGCATGATATTCTTAAAGCCTTCCTTCATCCTTGACATGGTCTTATGAAAGAAAGCCATTATACGGTGGTTTACTATCATTAGAAAAACAGGACTGAAAGACAGGAAGAAGCGCTTACGTAAGTAAATTGTCTGCATTTAAACCAATCAGCCCTTTCAAACTCCCTGATACAAAAGATGTATATATATATTTTAAAAAAAAATATATATTTTTTTTAAAGATTGTTCCAACCCTCCCAGTGAAAGGCTTCCTCCTCTTTAATCCTCTCCCCTTCCCCACAAAGTAGTTAAGTAGCTGTGCAGTCTTACCTTGAGCAGAGCTCGAGCAATAGCAATTCGCTGCTTCTGTCCACCTGGGGGAAAAAGTCAGTAAATTCATAGATGTAAATTCATCTCAGTAAAGTCAGTAAATTCATACTTTTAGCTGAAGGCCAGAACACAATTAGGCATGTGCAATTTAGGAGGGAAATAGAAATATAGGAAGTATTTGTTAATATTTATGGTGGGCTATGAGTTGCAGAAAAGACCGATTAACAAAAAATAATAGAATTTTGGCTTCACTCTGTAGCAGCAAGATTTTTTTTTTGAATAAAATGAAAATGTACCTGAAAGTAGAATGCCTTTTTCTCCAACTACAGTGTCAAACCCTTTTGGAAAATCTCTGATGAAACTAGCAGCATTAGCTATTTCAGCAACTTTCTGAATCTCCTCTGCAGTCACTGTAGATGGATCCTCTGCACCATATGCAATATTCTCAGCAATAGAACAGGAGAATAGAATTGGTTCCTGAAAAATTCAAAAATGTGGCATATTTGTAATTACATGAACATATTGTCTGTATTTCAAATCATCTCCTAACATCAAAATGGGTGGTTGAAAAAAATATATTTTTTTTTATTTAAACTGACAAAACATGACATAGCCCTCAATTCATAATATTTGAGAAAGAATTCAGCAAGATCTATTCATCCAAACATCAGAAAATCTCCCTTCATGTTTTATTACATATCGTCGTTTACAACAATACTGGATCTTCTTTTAGCTATCTCTACATAAATTTCATGGCATTTTGTGCATTTAATTAAAACTTAGAGCAGAGGATTGTCAGAAAGGACAAGTGATGGGGAAATAGGAAAATGTCATGGAAGAAGGTAAGTCTGCTCTGGTATAACATATAATAAACATGCTATAATCTGCAATCTACTGGTAACTCCAGCCTGGATAAAATGAAATACATACATTCAAAAAGAAAAATGTTAATATGTCCACGGGAACATCATTTTTGCACAAAAACTTTTGGTAGCATTACTACATAAAGCAGATGTTTTGAAAGGCAATGTATACCCAGTTACAGAATTGCATTTGCCAGGAAATTACACTGAGCACAGGTCATTTTTCATATGGTTGTGTAAAATATGATTGTGTACCTGCCATTAATACAAACAAACCATGACTGAATGTCAAGTTTTGTGTTGCTTTCTTCAACAAATCATAGCAAACATCAAGGTACTCCAACCCATATAATTTGCAACAGTGTACTTCCCAGTCTCCACATGCACATTTTTCTTTCCAGCAGATAGTTTGTATCTCTAGAGTTAGACTACAGAAAAATAGGACTAGCTCTGAATACTTATTTTTAGAATAAAACGTGCATAGCAACAGTTATGGTGAGAAGGAGGAGCTTTACTGTTTTCTCTGAGATGCAAGATTGCATACTACTAAAAACAAGAAAAGTGAGGCACCACAAGTTGCTCTGACAAAATTATTTCATTCACTTAGAATTTGTTTCTTCCTTACCTGACTTACTGTTCCAATCTTTGTCCTGAACCACAGTGGATTTAACTGACGAATATCAAAGCCATCAACAGTGATAGTACCTTAAAGTAAGAAACAGTAAAGTCAAGTGTGTTCTGACATGTACTGTAAAAGAGGCGGAAAGAACAGTTGAGAACAAAGACCCCTGGGGAATCACAACCTGGCATCTTGTCAGGGCAGATCAGAAAGGCAAAGCTATGCAGGCACCACCACAAGGTAATCGCACACCCCAGAGGGAAGCACGCTACATCAGTGGGAGAGTCACAAC
This sequence comes from Anas acuta, assembly GCF_963932015.1. NCBI lineage: Eukaryota > Metazoa > Chordata > Aves > Anseriformes > Anatidae > Anas > Anas acuta. The sequence continues at coordinate 42,481,353 of NC_088981.1, forward strand.
AGGACCTCAGTGCAGGAGCCCTCCTTGTTTATAGGGTGTATCTAAGACACAAAGCATCATTTGTCAAGTGAGAGCAACACTCAGAACATACCTGAGATAGGATCGTACAGCCTCAGGAGAAGGGATACAATAGTCGATTTCCCTGTACCACTTGGGCCAACCAGAGCCATGACAGAGCCAGCCGGAATGGAAAGGCTGAAATCTTTGAAAATGGATGCTTCTGGACGTGTTGGATATGCAAACTCTACGTTCTTGAACTCCAAAGCGCCTCTGAATGTGGCTTTGCCTAGTGTGATTCCCTCTATATGACAGAATTAAATAGAAACATTTGAACAGAAGTAAAAATCAGCTCAGACCTCCTAGACCTGCTTTATAGATGCTCAGTAGAAAAATCTGTCTCCTTATTAAACTTAGGGATTGCTGCAAGCCACAACAGTGGCCCACAGGGATTATATTTCAGCCGTGATTGAATCAGCGTGGGGCACTGCTCACACCCAACTGCAATTTCAGGTTGCTCACCAGCAGCGAAGCCTTAGGCTGCTCCAGCAACAGGAATAATGTGCATCTTGCTAATATGTAACGACTAATGGTGCTCACTTCTAGTACAATCTGAAATTTGAAACATATTATAAGCAATTTACGTTTGTCAATGACAAGTAATGAAATAAAATGACACACTGTTGAAGGCCAAAGTCCTGTTGCCATAGAAGAGATGCAAAAAGATAAACATTGCAAATCCCTTACTGCCCTCTCCCTGAGCCACAGTCACCTGAAATGCCCTCCCCTTTGGATAAGAGCGTTCACTCTGCACTACCCGCTAATTGCTTAGCATTTAAGCAAAAGCTGCCACTAGAACAAAACTGTTGCTAGGTTTGTGCATAAATGGCTATTTTTACAACTTGTATTTTTATAAATTGGAAAATATAATAAATTATAGACAAGAGAGGATTCAAAGTCCAGAATTGTAATTCTTACGCAACAGTTTGCAGAAAGCAAGGTTTCAGTTTGTGAAACACCATAACAAACCATCATGAATGAATGATTGCCAAAGTTAAATAAAAGGAACTTCTTTCTGGAACACAACATTTGACTTGACAATTATCTTTAAACAGTATCGCAGTACCGGAAATGCATAAAAGTAGATAAAGAAATACAATTTCTTCAAGCCCAGGTATATCCCAACAAGACATATGCATACAAAGTCAGCTAATTTGACAGTGGTGCAGCATTACCAACAGACAGCTTCACTCATGAAGTTCCTGCCAATTTTGGGAGAACTGGCAGCACCAGAGCAATACCCAAGAAGTGTTCAGCTAAAGCCACATCACACCTGAGCTTTCATTCTTTTCAGATGTAACCCCCAAGTAGCCACAGCAGATGGTAGCACATGCCTGTTTGGTTAAACAGGTAACTGGGAGAGAAAGATGGAGAGGGAACACAGACACCAATCACTAGCAGTCAAGATTTTACTAGGGCAAGCCATTTCGACTGCTTTTCTTTCTCCCAGATTGCTTCCTCTTCCCCAGCCTTTAGACTTTCAGTTTAATGGTAGCAGCATAGAAATGGCAAAGGCAAGCACATGCAATTTTAGACTCCTTCCTAGACTTTAATCTATGGACATACACATTGTAACTTGTTTGCTACCTGAAGCAAAACAACCCATAAACCCTTCACTGGGAAAAGAAATGTATTTGTTAAATCCCCTGCTAGCAGCCAAATTCTTACTATGTCAAAGCAACAAGTAATCACTTATCTTTATTCTCAGTTCCAGTTATTGCATAGTTTATTACATGGCCTGCAACACAGGAAGTCTGGTACCACAAGTCCTTCCTCTAAATATTACTTGTAAAAATATCTAAAAGCTATATGCAGGATTGTGCTTGATTTATGTTTGGATTATAGAGACGGGGGAAAGAAAGACATTATCATCAGTTCTTGAAATATTTGTTGTCACCAGAAAAAAAAAAGATTGAATTCAGTGAAAACAAAACCTAAGCAGCCAAGAGAGTAGATATATCAACTATAATTGTTCCTTGAGACAAAGGTTTATATCTTTTCTTAGGTATTTAGTTTATAGTAAAAAGAAACTTAAAAGAAATTTTCTGTAACCCTATGTAACGTGGATACCTGTAACTTAGTCCAATTTATTTTCACTCTATACAATAAATATCATTTTCTGGATGAAAACAATTGGTATAATTAAACAATTCAATACCTTTGGGGGAAAGCCAACTTCTTCCTCATTATTACTGCTTACTCTGCCCTGATGCCACCATAAAGATGAAGACTACCGAAATAATCCATATTTAAAAAAAAAAATCATGTCCAAATGATGATGAAATCAACAGTTGCACTACGTCTGTATAGGGCACAGCACACCGCAGTGCAACACTGCATAATACTCTGACGTGGCAGAAGTTTAAGGTAACTTCCTTGGTAAAGACAAGAGTGTCTAGTTTCATTAGCCAGTTGGTGGTTACCTCGTGGACCAATGGGTTTTATTCTAAGTCTTTACCTCCCTTCATCCACTGGAGACAATAGTACTTTTAATTGCCTAAGTAAGGCCTATATGCACTGAAAAGCATCCTACAGACACAGGCTTGCAGCTGCAAAGAGAAATAAGACAAAGGCCAGACTGTGCCTTGGTGTCAGTCAAATTAAGAACCCGGTAATTCCAGCACAGGGAGACAGAAACTGAAAAAAAACATTGAAGCTTAGTATTTCAAAAATACCCCTCTGTATCAACCAACTCAAAGATAAAACTCAATTCCCTAAACCACGCATGGCTTGCTCATAAGATCTGTTAGGTCTGTTGAATGTTCTTTTTTCCTCTTCCTCTTATGCCAGCCCCTACAAAGTTTCCAAATTAAAATTTCCAGATAAAGATTAGAGAGTAACTACAGTGCTGACAGCTCACCTAGACTCTACTATATTGCGTTTGTTATTAGCATGCAGAGCTGGACAAAACTTGTGTACGATTTCTGCTTAATGGGATGCAGCTGATGAAAGAAAACAGCAATATCACACAGAAATTATCTTCTACAAGCAGCTTAGTGAACTACTTTGAAACAGGCAAATGCTGTTTATACAGTGGAGGGCATTGTGTGGCTTCTAAAAAATAGAGCCGTCAATTAAGTGTTGCTGACAAAAAAAAAATTACAAGGGCAAAAAGGCAGGTTTATAGATGGTGTTTGCGTATCTTCTTTTGGGAATTTGACAACTACATCAGCAAGCTATTCCTCTATAAAATCTAACACCTCTCAAAGGTGAGCACCTTTTTCTGTAAACCTACTGATAAAAACAGATGTGATTTCAGACACGCAAACCTATCTTTAGGCGTAAAGCAGCCCACAAAAAGTCAGATGTGAACGACTGATTTGTCACAAAAATTGTTTTTCTTCACACTTCCAGCAATGTCAAGGACATCGAGGACATTATCTCCCCTTCAAAACTTTTTTGTTCATGGCTTAGAACACTGCAATTATATCAAAAAACACTATGCCCATGTAATCAGGTCCAACACCATGCACGCCAGGCAAGGGGACTGCCTGGTATGGAAAGCTGCTCATGCAAAGAGACCCATAACTCCCCTACCCATGGGTGAATTAGGCAAACCATGTGCCAGAATGGCTCCTTCCTCCTCTAAAGAAGAGGGAAAGGTGGGTGGTGGTACTGGGAGGAGAGGGCCGTAAATTATTCCAGAAGTCACAATTGCTGTACCTGTACATCCTACACTCTCCCAAGAAGGAGTTTCCATCTCCGCTCCCTTCCTTCTTTTTCATTCCCTAGTCATACCTTAGCCCCCCAACTCCTACAGCAGAAAAGCTAGAAGTTCAGTTTGGCATGCTGCTCAAGGGCCTCAAACACTCTGTGCCTGCAAGTTGTGCTTTTCAAATTGACACGTATTACCAAGGAACCATTTTCACTGGATTAATATGAATGGTTTGCATAAACTTGATATACTCTTAATGAAAAATACCTGGTTTTGAAAGCTTCTTTTTTCAGACTGCTAATTTCTTAGCCATTAGAGATGCGCATGGTAAGCCTTTTAGCGAAAATAGGAAATACAGCCATCTCAAACAGAGCTCCTCCCTTCTTTTTCTTCCTTCCACTCTTAACTCTAAAGCTGATCCAAGAGAAAGCGATGCTGACATCAAAGCAAGGAGCTAGAAATGAGCATGTCCTCAGTCACAGAACTCTCAAAGTAATATATTTAAAAGCATATCCTGAATCAGTTAAAAAGGAAGAAAACAAAACAAAAGAAATTTTGAGCTCAATTAAAGGAAATTTTCATCATCTGTTTCATAGTTAGGAAAAGGCAGAAAAGTTACCATTGTATCTTGTTTCTTTCTGAAAAATTTAAAAGTTAATACTACCTTTAAATATTACACACCTCTTTCTGAAGTACAGAGGAAAGTCAACCTATCAACAATAACAAACCAAGGACCCACCATTAAATGGAAGTTGGGGCTTCCTCTCAATAAGTTCCCATAGACGTCCACCAGCACCTAATCCTTTCATTAGTTCAGAATAAAAGGAACTTAGACCTAAACAAAATCAGAAGAGAATTATGAATGGAAGACATTAGGAGACATTAACTTTGTGTTACATCAACATTAAAGCATTGGAAACACATAGGGGATCTCTTACTCCAATACATTATCAGACTTGTTGATTTAAATCCTACCTAGTCTCACTTGAGAGCTACCAACAACCCTTATTTGCCATTTTTTATATCTTTAAAAAAAAATCAAAGGAAACAAATTGAAGTTAAAACATCAAAGCTTGTGTCTATTTAAAAGCAAAGCACGCTTTGCAGAGCACTATCTGAAAGGTGGCCACACAAGGCACTAGGCTTGGCAAGAAGCTGTCTGCTTGGAAGAAAAACCCAAACCTTCTGCAGTCTATAGCACAGCATGGAGGAGAAGGCATGAGACTCACAAAGCCCCTTGAAACTGAGACACACAGGCTTGCAAATTCACAACCACTCAAAAGGAAAAAAAAAAAAAGATTGTATAATATGGGCAGCAAATACTAATTAGAAAATGTTTTCAGTTTTCACCACCTGTCTTCAGCATTTGGTAGAAAACACAGTAAACTGTTGTAAACAGAAAACACAGCAAACAAAAAAGGGGGCAATGTTCCAGATTATACAATGAACTTCACAGCTCGCTGCATGAACTCCTGTATGTACTGATGATGACATACACCAAGCAGACTTGGCGCTCAGCAGATTTCTGTTTGTAGGTGTCAAGGAGGGCAGGCACCTTGTGGCATGACAGCTTTACTTCAGAGTCCCCATGATGTACGTAACGGAGGGACTGGACTGCACAGAGCTCACAGCTGACAATGACACAGCTGAGAGTCTCTGGGTAAGTTGTAAGGGACAAGTAAATGAAGTGGATGTTGTGGGAGCCTATAGGTTACCCAGCCAGGATGATAACACTGATGATTTATTCTTCAAGGACCTGCCACCAAAACTTCAACCTTGAATATGGGGAGAGCAGACTTCAGGTTGCTCAGGGAACTAGTTAGTAGGATTCCCTGGGAAACTGATCTGAAGGCATTGGGGTCTATCAATGCTGGTCAATTAATAAGTACCACCTCTTCAGTGCATAGGAATAGGCAGTTCCAAAATGCTGGAAGCCAAGAAGCTGGGGCAGAAGGTTGATTTGGCTGAGCAGAGATATTCTTCTAGAGCTCAGGCAGAAAAAGAAAGTGTACAGCCACTGGAATTGAGGTAGGAGGACTACAGCATTGCTGTTTGCCATTGTAGGGAGAAAATTCAAGCAGCCAAAGCTCAATTTTGGTTGAAACTAGCAAGTACTTGCAGGGGATAATATAAAGGACTTTTTAAAGCACGTTAACAGGCAGAGCCCTGAGTTGGACTTAACAGTCCTTGTGGGTTCCTTCCAACTCAGGATATTCTATGACTCTGAGAATGAGCTCTGTGCAGAACTATATTCCACAAGCACAGAGCGTCCATGGTTGGAAAGGACCTCTGAAGGTCATCTAGTCTAACCCCCCAGCCAAGCAGGATCACCTACAGCACACTGCGCAGAAGGGTGTCCAGGAGGGTTTTGAGTATCTCCCGAGGAGACTCCAAAGCCTCTCTGGGCGACCTGCTCCAGTGCTCTGTCACCCTCACAGTACAGCAATGCCCCCTCATATTCAGACAGAACCTCCTATGCTTCAGTTTGTGCCTGTTGCCTCTCATCCTGTCACTGGGCACAACTGGAAAGAGACTGGCTCTATCTTCTTGACCCCCTCCCTTCAGATATTTATGCACATTGATGAGGTCTCCCCCCGGTCTTCCCTTTTGCAGGCTAAACAGGCCCAGTTCTCTCAGCCTGTCCTTGTACAACAGTTACTCCAGTACTCTAATCATCTTTGTAGCCCTCCTCTGGACTCGCTCCAGTAGTTCTATGCCCCTCTTGTACTGGGGACCCCAGAACTGGACACAAAATAATCTTAAGTAGAATTTTAAAATATGTTTTTATTGCAGATATTAGCCAAACATATTTTTTAGTGTGTCTAACACTATTTTTATATCTTTAATATTAATTTTTCCCACGTTTTCAAAGTGCCAGGTATCTGTTTGTTGACCAAACTTGAATGATTCAAACAGAAGATAGGGGTTTTGGTGGTTGGAACGGGTGCCACAGCGACTTTGATATCCATGGAAGCAGGTTTTGTGAATTTCGCCTTCAGGCACATCTTTGTGCTTCCCACGATATCAGGCTTTGTCTTAGAAAATAGGAGTACAGATGAGCTGCACTGCCCTGCCAATCTATCAGAAGCAACACTCATTCTGAAGAAGAGCCCTTCCAATCAGTTATCAGGCTTCAAAGTACCTTATCTCCATTTTTGCCTGCATGCAGTACTGCAGACTGCTCTCTCAAAGAGACGAACAGTTTGTTTCTGGGCCAGTAGATTACAAAGTCTGAGCTTCAGAAAGGAGTCAGTAAGGTAAAACAAAAGCTTAGCACCAGAATGTAGTGTTCTGCTGGCATTTTGTTTACTTTTTCCAGCTCAAGACGCTCTTTACACTGAATTACAGGTAAATTCTACATGCCTTTCTAACTAGACTGTGTTTAACACAGGAAAACATTTTAAAACAAACAAGCAAATACTATTTCTTTACAAAACATGCCAAATATCTTAGTTTAGTTCCAAAGAAAACAAGAGCAATATTTATATATTGCATATCTACATTGAAAAAAAATAATCTCTGTATTATTTTGGGAACATACAAAGCTTATATTAAGTTATAAATTATTATTTTCATCAACTCTTCATAAAAAAAAAGAAGTATGATTTCTTGGGAAGATCATTTTGAGAAGACGCTTTAAGTAAGCCAGATCTTTTAAAAGCTTCTTCCCTCCCGCCCCCATACTGACTGTAATGCTTTGATGTGAACAAAATCTAATTTCTTATTCCATACCTCCAATACTTATTCCAACCCAGAAGGCATACATAAGGAAAGAAGAGAGTTCACCAACTGTCATGTAGGCATTGCCCATCAGCAATCCTCCTTTGTACAAGACTGAGAGGACAATTAAGTTTCCAGAAAGACCAGTCTAAGTAAAAACAAAAAAAAAAACAAAAAAAAAAAGTGAGATCTGTCACATACATCCTAAACTTCATCCTCTAAAATGTTGTTTCAGAACGTTCCTTCTAATAAAACAGTTCCCATACTAAGTGTACATATAGTTTTGGTGTACTGAGTTAAATTCAAACAAAACCAACTCTAACCCCAAGCGAGCTGACAGCCCAACATAACAGCCCAGCAGCACTACACTGTGCTATCCAACAAGTGTTCAAAGAACAACCCCACTGCCCCCTTTAAAAAAAATCAAAAAAAATCTCATTCCTCGTGATGGAAAGGAATGCCAAACATTGGCATAATTCAAGGAGAAGAATTGATAGTCTGCAGTTAAGCTGTAGTTTTAACTGTTAAACAAATTCACTGCAAGCAGTATAGAAAAATGCAATCCCATCCCCCCTCCTCTATCCATGCACTCCTCACCTTCCTTGGCACGGATGTTTCATCGGGAAGCCAAATCTTTAAAACACCAAAGGTGGGGGAAAGGTTTCCACTGGTTTAGTTCCCTGAATCAAAATTATGGGCTTAGATAAATAGCACCAAAGAAGGTGTGGGGCAGCAACTGAGGCTTAAACTTGCTTTATCATACCACTTCATCTTGAGGTGCAGTTTCACAGCAATTTGGACTGATTTAAGTTCAGTATTCCCACAGTTCTATGGAGGTTCAATTTACACTCAATTCATTTATTTGCAGATTTGTAAGTATCCTCATGAATTTTAAAACAATTGATGCTTGGAACAGTGTGGTTGGTTTCTTTCATCAGGGCATACTTACTGCTCCAAAGAAGCCTGCCCGAGCTAGTGCCTCTTTTTTAGCCAACTGCAGCACATAATCAACTTTATTGGTGTATTTCGCCATTTCAGCCATTTCTTGCCCAAAGGCTCGAACTGTTCGTATGTTTCCAATACGCTCTTCAGCTAACTAGATAAAAGCAAAAACCAAAAATACACACAGACACACAATTTTGAAAGTTCATATTATAGAACATTTGAAAGTTAAGCCAGCAGCTCCAAATACTTTCCTTCGGATAACACTGGAAATTTTCTCAGGCCCTCCTTGCAGTTATTTCTTGAAACAATTCCACTCATTTAAACAAAGCAGCACTGGGAATTAATCTAAACTACTAATGCCCCATTCCAGTTCAGTATTTTAACTTCTAAACAGCAAAGTAATAATTCTAAAATAACCTCAACTGTAACCAGTTAGACTAAGTTGTTAATAGACACTGTGATGGTCTGACAAAAAACAAGGCCCCTTTTGGAATTAAAAATAGGAGATTAAAATATAATTACTCTTCCACACCCCATTCAGCCTGAAGATTTGAATAGAACGCTAACATTGCCTGTTCATGTGAGCTCCCACACCTGGTTTTCAGAGACATCAGCTTCATTTTGATACAGGACAAGGCAGATGAATAGAAGAGAGAACTGTTGTACCGCAGAGTCAATGTATACAAGTCCTATGCAGGACATTCCAAGTTTACAACAGCTGACAACTATGGATATTTTACCTAGGAGTTTGATGGCTTCAAGCTCATAACCATAGTCCAAGAAAAGTCTTTGTCAAACCCAGGTACTAAATTACCCAGGGCTTCACAGATTGATTATTTTGACACTGTCACACAGCTCTAACCTAATCTCCTTATCCTCTCCACAATGCACATTTCTTAATTCTCAAGGCACATTAGGATGTATGGACAGTGGTTTTTTGTTTGTTTGTTTCCCCACCCCCCAAAGCACTGTTGTTTTTGAGATCAATGGGTAAGTGTTACAGTTTAGCTTTCATACTGTTCAGGTGCAAAACTACAGGCACGGCAGGCCTTAGGGCAATGAACAGTGCAATTATCTTCAGAATATCTGTAGCTGCAGAGATGCTAACTTCAAAGTTGCTCTAGTGTATTTAAGTTAGCTAGAAAGTATCTGTTACAAGATTACCTGTGTTGCTTCTGCAAGAGAATCTTGGGTCATTTTAGTAAGTTTTCTCAAGTATCTTCCATAAATCACAGCCACGACAGCCAGGGGTGGCACAATGCTCAGAACAAATGCAGCAAGGCTAGGAGACACAAAAAACTAGAAGAAAAAGGTATGTATCAGGGGTTTATGTTCAGAGTAAAAATAAGCCACTGGAGTGCTGAATTGCAACTTCCTTCATTAGAGTTTTCTGAAATTATAAAATTGTAATTTAGTGTTGCCATGCTTTCATTTATCATGTTTTATTTCTTCCAGGCGAAATATCTATTCCTCCATAGCACTTGGGGAATGTATCCCATGGCTAGAACAAAGGATTAAAAGTCAAGTGGTCTGGATTTCATTTCCAGCTTTCTCAGTGGTTCGCTGTGTGGGCTCAGCCAAGTGTCTCAACCTGCCAATAAACAAACCTACCAGGAAATCTCCTGGGAATGCTGAAAGACACAAGCTATTACATAGTTTCTAAGGTGCTGTCACAACTTTTAAATAAATGGTGTAATAAAGTTTGAATAGAGAAACATCATACGGTACTTTGGGGTAACTGAGGAACAGGTGGAGTCACCAGCACTCCTTGGCACTCATGGGCATAACCTGGAATAATGGATTTAATGTTGCAATACCTTATCACTTGTAACAGCAATCATCATTAAAGCTCCTAAGTAGATTCTTTTCATGATTTAACATTATATCTAATATGTTTTGACTTCATTTTGCTTTCTGTAATCAAAACAGACAAATCTCAAAAAAAAATTCAAAATTGATTTGACAGGCTTTATAATTATTCTACAATAATCCTTCCTTCTAGGTAATCTTTTACAGTCTAATTTTAAGACTGCCTCATGGTAGCATTTTTGAGCAAGATGCCTTATATAAGGTTATTCCAGTTAATCTATGGTACGATAAACCTTAGACTTTATTGGCTTAGATAAAGACAGAAAACCAGAATTGTTATCAGCAACAAAATATTAAAGCTTTAAAGCTTCATAATGGAAACTGTTACCCATTTCTAATAACATCACTCTTGGAAGTTTTTATTTATTTGTTTTGAGATTTTTTGCTCTCTGTTTTTATCCCTAGGTAGATGGCAGAAGCTACCATACTTTCATTTAAGGTAATTGCCACCAACTTATCTTCTCTCAGATAAGCACAACAAAACTCATACCACAGAAACCACCACGGGAAGTCAGATTTTTATGTAAACCAACTGACCGCTGAGGAATATTAACAGATGCCCTGCACAAAAGTTTTTGCTAGCATGCTTCCTACCTAAATGTAGCAGTAAGGGACGTGGTTTAGTGATGGGAGGCTGATGGTTGGTCTTCTTGAAGGTCTTTTCCAATTGAGATGATTCTAGGATCGTATTATATGATTCTATGTTCTTTATTGACAGATTAAAGCAGAAGGATTACCACTGATAAAAATCTTCCGCAGTAATTTGAAGTTCAGTGCTGTTCTTGCTCACCTAGGCTTTACCCAGAATCAACAAACTTCAACGACTTTCACATCAAGCCCCTCACCCCTTATTCTACCTACAGTCGTGGGAACATTATCACTTATTTTAATATCTTCTGTAAGAACAGAGTTCAATTATTTGTCTATAATTTCACTTGATAAATTAGGGAAGCAAGAGTAATTAATTTCAAACCTTCGTTCTCCATATTTGGCTCATGAATGGCACATGATCTCTTGCAATGCAGTGCACAAACGTTAATAACCAGTGAAATATACTTGGATCCAAGAACACACGACAGTTGCTGGACTGAATGGCATTCACACGTTACCAAACAGAAGCAAAACAAAGATGAAACTGTAAGAAGCAAAAAGTAAGGAGGAGACCACCCTACCATCATTCCAACCCCCACAGATGCCTGAGCTCCTGCTCTGAGCCCATCGGAAAGGTTTTCGGTCAGCGAACGGCCCAGGAGCGCTGTATCTGAAGATAAGCGGTTTATCAGCTCTCCCGTTCTGGTCTTGTCAAAGAAAGCAGTTTCTTGCTTCAGAATAGAGGAGAACAAGGTTGTTCGCAAACGTTTCACAATTCTTTGTCCTGTCAGAAACAGAAGGCAGTCAAGCACGGCATACAAGACTTTATACACACCAGCCATATAGAAATCACTGAACTCTACAACACTGAGCCAGTCACGTTACAGAGTTTTAACACACCACTGGAGGGGGAGCTTTGAGGTATCACATAACAGTAAACAAAAATGAACAATTATTTCAGCGTGCTTATCTTTTCACTATTCATTTACCTTTGATCTGGTAAGAAAAGCTACTGATTCCATGACAATTTCTTAGCCGGTGCCAAGAATTCATTTCAGATCGCTAGATATGCTGACTCTGTGAAAACAAGATAACTCACAGGTCCACTTCTTTGTTTTTACCTGCAGTCTGCATGAGGTAGACACGAGTAGCGTTTGCAGCAGCACCGCATAAAAAGATTCCGCTCAGCAAGGCACACAGGCTGGAGAGGCTCTCCGTGAAGTCTTCGCTGGGATTCGTGTAAATAACGTCAATAACTTTCCCCAGAAAGAAAGGGGCTGACATGGTAATGACACTGGAAACTGTCAGAAAGCCAACAGCAGCTGCAAACCAACATGGAAAGGGCAAGGAAAAAAGAGTGAATTTGCAAGATCATTAATAATATATACAAAATACTTTTTCACTCAAAATTTCTATTAAGCCCGTAAGTGCCAGCACTAAATACTAAATAACCAACATCCTTTTTTTTTTTTTTTTTAGCACCCATTCTGAATGGGATATTTTAAGTCACTGTATAAGCTAACTTAGGCAAGGCACATATTAAAATCCTGAAAACTTCTCTATATAATGACAGCCCTGGAATTGTTCCTTTTCTCTGACATTTCCCCTTACACTCGACAAAGCTAACTTTCTACATCTCATCCTTAGAGAGCCCAACAATTAGTAAGTTTTCTGTATCTCACACCCAATCCTTCACTCCGGTTTGGTTTATATTTCATTACTCGTGTTTATTACCATATCATCATATTATGGCTTCCAATAGTCTGTGATAGCAATGGACTGAAGCAAAGATCCACCTGAGAACCATCTACACCATACAGTTTTATTTGCAATTACATATGTTTTACTCTTGATAGGCAAAAATTAAAAATATATTTGTTTTGTTTTACTCTTCACTATTGCTGGTCTAAAAGAAAAACGACATTATTACAAACAGAAATCTGTTTGAATTCCTGTTGCAAGATCACCTGTGTAGCTGTTCAAAGTTGTGGCACAGTGTATGGAAACTGCACTGGGCCAAGACTTCGCCTTATGAACTTTATTCTGCAAAGGGCTTTCCTGAGCCAAAAACACAGTTTGATTCTGAGAAGGCAAGCCAAGCCTGAAAGGCTGAGAGCTAGAAAAAACTCCTCTTGATTGGAAACTGAACAAACCTGATATGAAAACCACTGAACCACAACAAACAACGCCATTTATACAGCATAATTTTCAAACAGCCAGCCCTACACTTAAAGCAACCATTCACAGGACTACGATAAAGCTACTAGCAGATAACGCCTGTAAGGGCAAAAAGGATCTCTATTGCAAATCCTGGAGCTGTCCCAGTTTTCCTTCCATTTTAATGAGCTTCTGTTATTGCTTTTATTATGACAAGAGCAGCGAGCCCCCAGCAGTGCACTGCTGTGAGCAGTATGCTTCACATCTGTCACGGAGGGTGTGATGCCCCTTACCACCTCCACACACGCAGGGAAAGCTTTGCTCCAGTTTTTACTTTAAGTGTAAATACAGCTGTGCATTTATGATGAAGAATTCGAGGTACAAAGAGTTGCATACCCGCCACCACCTGAAGCAAGCCCTTTAACTTGGAGCTACAGAAACTGTACAAAACCAGAGCAGGAGGAGAAAAGACTGCTGCTGCAAACCTGTGTAAGCCATGACACAGACAAGTCTCATAAACATATTATTTAGTAGCTAAAGCTTCACACAAACAAGTGACCTTATTAGCAGCCTGGCTGCAGGGGTGTATTCAGGTTGTGAAGCAGCAGGGAAAAATCCAACAAGCCTGGGTCATCTCCTGGCAGGAAAAGATGCTCTATAAGACCAGGGAAGATGGTCAAAAGCGTTGCTTTTACAGGCACAGTGCTGTGTAGCAGCTCAGTGTCCCTTTCCTCGGTTATGGATGAACTGGACAGCTACATACATAAATATTCAGCAAAGGAAGAGGAGCGTGCAGCTACAAATCCTGTAGGCCTGCCTAGCGGTACGGCATTCCTGGCTTGCATTTACCTTCAGTTCTTCTTCGTTTCATGAACAGCACGGATTTCACTGTAATTACCTCCAGCAGCCTTACCCGAACTAAAAGTAAATACCAGTACCTAACGCCAACTGAAGACTACTAAACGACTGCAATATTCAAGTGTCAAAAATATATGGGAACAATGCAGCCCTGAAAATGAAGGCTCGCACAATCCAGATTGTTATTTTTAATTTTCCCCTTAAGCAGTATGCACGTCTACAGCAATTTAATCACAAATCACACACAAAATGAGGTTCCATAATTGAAACTCTCACTTTGATTACACCAGCAGAATAACTAGAAAATTGCACGGATGCCAAGCTGTTCATCTTTTTTTTTTTTTTTTTTTTTAACTGTTGACTAATTAAAGAAAAAGTAATCAGCAAGCAGTCCTATCTCCCTGCTCAAAGAAGAGCTGTCACTGTGATAAGTGGCTAAAGGGAGGAGTACGAGGTGTTCGGCAAGCAGATAGGAAGACACTTTGGTGACACTGGAGGCTGTTAGTGACAGAAAAAAATGTCAGAGTAAACTTTTAGTATTCATTTCACACAGCCTACTCTGTTAGCTAGCAGGTTGTGTCAGATGAAATAGTGCATTCTGGAGAAAAAAAAAATATATATATATATTAAAAAAAACATATATTTAGAGTAAATCAGTTTTGCAGGCTATGAGATGAAAACAGAGAAAATGTGAAGCAAATCAATGGGACTTACAAACCTGGGGCTATGTCAGATTGACAACAGAGGCAAAGACAAGGTGACCTGGCTCCAGGAGCGGCTGAGAAGCCCTGCTGGAAATCTTAAGCGAACATTTTGCTCCTCTGCCTGCACAGAAGCCTAGCTGGCTGTGCGAAGTGATGCCTTTATCACTGCAGAGATCAGCGTGCTCTCTATTAAAGCTGAAGTGGGCTTGCTTGTTGACAGCAGATCTGCAACTTCATTTCACTAGACATGCTCTTGGCGCAGAGGACAGGCCACCAACCGATAAACTGGGGCATTTACAAGCAGTGACTAGCCAGAGCTATCAGAAATCTCTCTTCAGAACAGGGACAGAGTGACTCCGAAGGGTCATAATACCCATTTTCTACAAGCAGGAACACCACCAAGAGTGCTATGAAAAGCTCTAATTTCGCTGGTCCTTACCAGAACATCCCTCTCACTGCATACAGTATGCGGAAGAGTACAAAGCAAAGAAACAGCCCTTCTCCCAGAAAGGCCTGCAAGCAATTTTATACACAGACACATCATGATTTGACCTCAGATGAATTATGATCATTCAAGTTAATCAAGGGACAAAGGACATTAAAACAAGGTAATAATGAAGCTTGGCAACACATGTTGACACAGCAAATGAATGGAGTACCTAGCTTTTCCTATTCAGTAAGGTTATAGGTGTTACCTCCCAGAATCTTTCATGCATTTTCCTGGTTTCATTTGAACATCAGAGCTGGCAGGACAGAGCTCTGGATTTGTGAGAGATGCTTTTCTACTAGAAACTGAGAATACTTGCCCTTTACCAGTTATCCATGCAGTTTTATTCCAGTACATATGGACTTTTTAAGCTTAACAATGAATTTCCACAAATGTATTTGGAGTGGTGAATAAAATCTCCTATGATGCACACACACAGAGATCAGGCTATTCGTTGTTATTTTATAGTAGAAAGACCCACTGATAAATGCCATGTTTGTTGGGTAGGTGAAGCCCGTTTCTGTTTGGGGAATCCTGGCCCACAAGGAATTTGTTTTGGATTATGCAGGAAGGCCGAATGGCTGTTATCAACACTGTGAAGAGGCAGTTCTGCAAATAATGATTTCAAGATAGAAGATCTTCTTCCAGAATACACTGTCAGCAATTAAGGATTTTCTAATAGTCCTCCTTAGTTTGTTAAAGAACAACTCTAATACTGTTCTCGGGAGAAATAGAGTGTGTGTCTGACAGCACAGCTGTGTAGGACATATCCAGGACATTCTGGAGAGCTGCTAGCTCGTTTAGTGCAGGTGTGTTAATTCACAGGTGTGGCCAATGTACTGAATCTTGCAAGTTACTATTTTCTGTGATGATTATGGGTTTTAGAAAAAATGCATAGCAGATTTCTAAAGACAGTCTGATGTGGTTATTGGATCATTGGTGTTTTGTTTGTTTGGTGTTTTGTTGGGTTTTTTTTGTAAGCACAAAAGGAACGGTTCAAGTTTCGGAATGACAAAGACTTTTTTTTTGGTGCACCAACAATACCATTGCACAACTTAAAATATCTTGAAGACAGCTCACGAAAAGGCCGGCATGCTGTGGGTCATCTGACTGACCAGGATTATACAACAACACTTTGGAGGAACTGACAGAGAAAATTGCTGTGGAACAGCAATTAAATGAGATGTAATTTTGAAGGTACAGCCTGTCTCTCTTAGGCATAAGACCAGCGCCCAGGGTCTGAGGGGCACAGCGAGATAGCTGCCAGTGCTGGAGAGAGCCCCCGAGGATCGGCTGGGTGCATCCCTTCTGCTCAGCACATTTACATGATGCAACCTAGGGAAGTCTATCATCTTGAAGAAAGCCTGCTCTTCCAGTCGTGACATGTTTGGGATTCACAGAAATCACCCTCAGGAGCTCCTCACTGGACTGACCTGCCAGGAGCCCTTCGCCACAGAGCAAAGAGAATAACAGCAAGCCTTTGCAGAGCAGGTTATGGGGGGTTGTCAGAAGAGCTTTCAGAGAAGATACTTAATGAGAGAGGCACAACACAGTGGTTTGAGGAAGCCCAAGCAAGGGAGGAGCAAGTAGGACTGCTGCTTTGCACAGGGGAGAAGGAGGAAGAGGCAGCAAGGCCCGCGGCCCTGAAGGCCCAAGCACAGCTGTGCAAAACCTGCGCCCGAGAGCAATGAGGGAGGCTGGACTCGGACGGACTCCACTATAAGGAAACGCCTGCACTTTCTTTCAAGAAGCACGGTATCTGTGTTTTACAATGGGTTGTTATCAACACGCCCAGTACCACAAGCTGGTCCCTGAAGACACTCTCAAAGAGCCTGTCACAAACAGGCCTCCCCACAGCTTTCTGCCAGTCTGGAAAACCTTTGCAACCCCTACACAAAACGTAAAAGTGCACACACAAAATATAAAAACCCACACACAAAGTGTAAAAGCAGTTACTTTGCTGGGGCTAGGAGGGAGGAAATGCTTATTATCCTATCAAAACCCACTACAAAGGGATGGCCCATTTATTTACCCAGCCAGAATCCCCTGTATGTTTTCAGCACCTTCCCTGGCTGTTATTTCAGGATGCTGGACCTGTCTGTAGTTCAGATAGAGCAGAAGCACAGAGTTTACTCAGAGAAGTAGGAAAGCAGTAGAAGTTTCCGTGTATTTACCACTACACGTTAAAATAGCTTAAACAACTAATTATGGGCTCACGGTGTTTAATCAGAGATATTTAAAAACCAGACCTCCTTCCAATAGGAAAGTATTTAAATTTTTGTTTTGTTTTCTCATGATATTGATTTTCCTCAGCTACAAAAACGAGCCAAACTTCTAACCACCAAATGTTGGAAAGTCACAAAATAACTCGAGGTTTTCAGGAGAAGTATTTTTTTTTTAATTTACCTTTGACACGTTTAAAATTAAAGCACTTATCTCTTTCATATTCATCTTGTGTAGAAGATGGTCTTTATGTCAGACCAACCTAGCAATTATTCCTTCTATCTTCACAGTTCCCTCAAACAGAGAATGCAGCAAAAACATTTCCCATAGAAACAAAGTCCCAAGCCCCTCATTGATGACAGCGGTCAGCAGTTAGTGTTTCTGCAATGTCCTGGTGAAACAGCTTCACTAACAGTTCACCACCAACTTAAGATAAGGAACTGTCACCAACCAGCCAAAGAAATGGATATTTTTTGTGTGTGTGATAAAGCTACAAGGCTGCTCAAATCTTTTCTTAAAGCTTAATAACAAACACCAACAAAAATCAGAAGAAAAGCTGGGGGGAGAGGGAATTCGGCCTCTTTGATTTCTACAAAAGGCACACGGCACATGAGAAAACAATCAGCACGTTACCCTTATAAGTATCATACACACATTAATTACAATTTTAAAACCACAAGAATTGCCTTCAGAAAATTCAAGTTAAGGTGCGATTGTTGAGTTGCTTTTACACAAGCAGAACTGCTTTACAGTAATGAAATGTAGTACCAAAAAACAGCGGCCGCTTACGTGGACTTGGGAAGTAAACCTAAATTTTGGCCAGGAATGTCCCAGCTACTGGATGGCAGCACGAAACAGCAAGATTTACAAGCGTGGGGTTCAATCCAAGTTCCAAAGAGAAGGGCGTTCTGGTGCCTGTCAGCCTTGGCTCCCACCAGCTTCCTTCCTGTTACAGAATTAATTTGACTCGCCATCAAGGTTTTAGTGAGTGCAGGAAAACTGATTTGTTTCAAAGTCTTTTAGTTGATTTTTCAGTGGAGAGGCAAAAATATATCTTTAAAACAGTGCATGGATTGCCTGCTGGTGTTCAAAATCACGCTGCAAAACTTGGAAGAGCAAAAGTTTCAAAATTTAACCATGCGAGTGTTACTACAAGCTAAATACGTATTATTTGCCTGATTTCATTTCCTATAATAACTAAAAATGTAAGTTTTCAAAGATACTCCTACTCAAGTACTAAACATAAAAAAAGTCATCTTGTAAGTATTAATAACTAGAAGTCTGGTCTTCCAGTAGTAATACTGGGAACTGATACGCTCCACATTTCTATCTGCATTCTGTACAAGAAAAAATAAATAAAAAGTCAAGTTGTTCACTACTCCAATCAAATGAACAAGTAAATTATTCAAATAGTTTCTGAACTACGTAACAAAGAAATGAAAAAACATCAGGTACTCTTAGGTAAAATACTTTGATCCTATTTTTTTAAAATCACCTTTCTTTAAGAATTGTTTTTTATAGCCATTTATTCCTAATTAAAAATTACAAAAGGAAAAATTACAGCAATTCAAGTATTCCTCGTTCAAGTATGAGAAAGTGCATCGCCTGGCATAACTTCAAAGTACAGAAAAACCAGATTACGAACAAGGCAGTGTTCCTCTGATTTCATGGCAACCCTAACTCATAGGGGAAAAGCTGTTAAAAAGATGCCCAAAATTCTAAAATAAAACTTATAAAATAACATTTCGTGCACATCTTTAGAGAAGACCTGAGTACAAACCAAACCTTCTTTCTTTGATTCAGTCTGTGTTATACAGGAAAAGGGCACACTTTGCTGCTGGATTAAAAATTTCAGAATTTCTTGTGCTTACCCTGCAGTTCAATAGAGCCATTGTTTACTTGGTGTGCGGTTTGGATGAAGCGCAACAGACAGATTCTCACAGGGAGAAACAAGGAGGTGGGAATAAATAAAAAGGATCGTTTTGAGAAGGCATTTTTGTGGCCTCGCAAACACAGCGGGATTTAGTAATTTCAGCAATGGCTATATCCTGCTCCCTGGGAACTGAGTGTAGCTGAAGACACCAGTTTACCTGACTGACTGCACAACATTAGATGGAGAATTCTTGAAATGACTCTCCACATTTGTTAAATCTGGGAGGTATTACAGAATTTAAAAACTTGTAATTTCACTGCACAAAGATGCAGTCACTAATGGAGTAAATTCCCATCGTAGTATTTAGTCATCTTTTTAGCCCTGTTAATAAGAACTACTAAATTTAACAGACATGCCCTGTTTAAGCTGTGACCAGCTCTAGGAGTAACTGAAGACGAAAGATAGGATGTATCACACTGAGATAAGTGTGTGTGTGTGTATTTTTGGCAGTACGATATTTGGTAATTTTCACTTCTGTTTTCCCTTCTAATGGACCCTGGAGGGCCAGAACCTCCTTCTGGGAAGGAAGCATTGCAGGGGGTGCTGCATGCCAGTGCACAGCAACTCCTGACCAGAGCACACCACTTCTTCCTCAGCCCACAGCCAGGGAAGAGGCCGTGTAAAACAAGATGAAAACACCTCCTCTGGTGCCAGCCAGGGCTGGTCACCTTCCCCTTCGCCTCTGCACCTCCTCAGCTGACACCACATCCCCCCTGCACCCATCCAGGTGAACCTAGTCTTGCACAAGCTGCTCTTCCTCACAAATCATCCTCCTCTGCTCCCTAGCCCTGACTTCAATGTGAGGGCTCCATCTTCTGTGACTGTGAACATCAAGGAGCAATGACAGGGAGCAGAACATCACAGCTACGCAGTACCATGGAAGAGGTACACGACTCCACGGGGCCAATGCCACAAGCCTCTGCTACCAGCCACGGGCTGCGTAACCTGCAGAAGGTCTGGAAGAGCTCAACTTTCTTGCAAAACAACACTGCACCTGTAAGCTTCTTAGGAGATCCCATTGCATTTGTTACATGGGCTTGAGGAGGAAATTAAATGTTTCACCCTAGATTCACTGTCTCGCACTGTGAAACCATTAACCTTTCTCTTTCCTTAGAGAACAGAGGTAAAGATGCTGAGTTTGTAAGGACTAGTGTTGTAGTACAAAGATATTACAGGAACAGGAGAAAATGTATTTTAACATATTTTAGATACAACACACATACGTGATTTCCCTACAACCACCTACAAGAGCATTTTTACAAATACTTTTTATTCCTGCTCTCTGAAAGGTACCCAAGGTACCTTCCTTGTTTGCTTTTCCATCTTTCCACTCTATTACAACTTAGCAACAGAAGTTTTGCTTAATTAATGTGTCAATAAGGAAGAAAAGTTTTACACAAACTCACTTTGTTCCCAGAATGAAGACAAATAAAAAAGTAGTTGTTGCTTTTGCATGCATCCCCCACCCCATTCGCATGGATTAGTATTATCAGGTTATTATTATTATTATTTTTAATAATTCAGGCCGTTTTGTTATCTCAAAAGATAAAACTGCATGTAGCTGATTTTCAGTAACTGTGACAGTCAATTTAATTAGATAAAAACACCAGGGTACTGCACAGGTGATGGACACTGAGCCCTATTTTAGAACACAATTGCACACTATTGTACCTAACTGTAAATTGAGTTCTCAGCTCTGAGCCCCTGAATCCTAAAACCCATCTTTAAAGCAACTGGTCTCTTTGTTTTTGTAGGTTTTGCATGGAAGCAAGTAAGAACCTCACTGAAGGTCAGCAGGCAACCTCTGATCAGTTCTTCACCAGAATCTGAATAGGCTGGATGTTAGTTATCGGCAAAGGGATTTTAACTTTTAGTTCATAAGCCAGCAAAGAAAAATAACTGTGAGGAAGGCGGAAGCCTTACTGCACACCACTTTTACTCCCTCCATCCACCCATTTTCCCTTGCTTTCACTCCGCACACACAAGACAGCTGCGTTGGCTGCACGAAGCAGGCGCTCATGGCACAGAAATGCTACTATTTTTTAAATAATCCTTTGGATACAAGTTATTTTGGCTGCGCTAACACGTCAAGAGGCTCTGTAGCTACCCACTGTGAATAAAGACTTGCACAGGAGCATTTCACACACTGCACAGACACATCTTCGAAGAAGCCTCCCTGCTGCCCCTTGTTACTGCTACCAAATAAAGGTAAGGGCGAGGCAGGCCGCCTGGCCGCGGTGGGAAGGAGCCCCTCGAGTGCTCTGCAGAGCCCTAACGCTGCCACACAGCACACGTGCCCCACGAAATTAAGCTGTTTTATGTCTTGCAGCCCTACAGGGCTAACGCCACCATGCAGCCGTACACCACTAAGGTGTTTAATAAATAATTAAAACCCACAACCGCTGATGTTTCCTGATTACGGGGAGCTATTTATGCCCTGATCCCTGCGAGCAGAGGACCTGTTCCTGCCCGGAGCAGAGGTGCGAGAGTTCACCCTGCAGAAACCCCGAAGCAGCACAGCGCTCTACAAACACCTTCATAAGCCTCAGACGAGAAATCCCCCGCAGACATCACCCCAGCCACTGCCACACGGCTCCCCCTCGCCTCCCCCTGCAGCCCAGGGCCGGGGGCCGGTACCTGTCAGCCTCCAGCGCTCGGGCCGCGCCAGGGCCAGCAGCCTGCTGGCGGGCAGCCTCGGGGGGGCACCGGCAGCCGCCCCCCGCCGCGGCTCCGTACTGAGGGGCCGCGGGGCGCCGCCGGCCGCCCGCGGCGGGGCGAGGAGGAGGAGGCGGCGGCGGCCCGGCGGGCATGGAGCCGGCGGTGTCGGCGGCCCGGGGGGAGCCCCGCAGGCGCTGGCGGAGCGCGGCGGGGCGCTGAAGGCGGCGGCCCGAGCCCACGGGGGCGGCGCCGCCCGGCGCAGCAGCGGCAGCAGCCAGGGCAGGCGCGGCGCGTAGCCCGACATGGCGCTGCCGGTCCGGCCGCGCTCGGTGCGGTGCCGGTGCCGCTGCGGCGGGAGGAGGCGCCTCACGGCCGCCGCCGCCGCCTCCACCGCCCATGGGCCGGGGGCCGGGACCCCCGCGGCGGCCGCCCGGGTCGGGGCCGGGCTGCGGCGCGCTGATAAGGCTGCGGGGGGCCGCCCGCTGCCAGCGCCCTCTGCCGCCGCCCGCACGGAGAGAGGGAGGGAGGGGAGGGAGGGACACGGCGAGATGGCGGCCGGGCAGGGCGGCTCTGCCCCGGGCGGGTCCTTCAGGATCGCTCTGCCCCGCGGGTCCCACACGAGAAACTTCGGCTGCTGTGCCCGAGCCCGGCTGGGGTGCCCCTGGGGATTTATCCCGTGCATCCTGATGGGAATAATCCCGTGCTTGGACCTTTGCATGGGATACATTCAAATAAGCCTCCATTCTCTTTATTTATTTATTTATTTATTTTTAATACGTATCGCTGCACAGAGCACACACCGCTTCCCAATAAACTTCCCAAGACCCCATCTTCCCACCAGCACGCCCGGGGAGCCGCCACACGCCCCCCACAGCTCCCCCCGAGGCCCGGCCGCCGGGGCCCCTGAGGCGCTTTTTGACGCCGCTCCCCCCCGGCGGCCGCCCCGGGGACTTTTGTGGCGCTCGCGGCCCGCGGGCGGGGAGCGGGGCGGGGCGCGGCCTGGGCGGGAAGCGGCCGCTGCCCTGAGGGGGGGGAGCCCTGAGCCGCGCTGAAGCAGTGTGAAAGCGAAATAAAGCGTCCAGAGCCCTCAATACCAACTCGTCTGCAGAGCCAGCTGAAGGCACATGCAGCTGAGCTTTACATTACAACTTGTCCTAAGCTTGGGTTCTGAAAAAAAAGAAAAAAAAAAGTGTTAAAACAAACACATCAACCCCCAAACTCACAGATGGTTATCCAGTCAGCCTAGGCGGTCATGAGATATTCGCACTAGTGGAGTTGCCAGGAGGGAAGAGGGTGCCTAAAATTCTGGCTATTCTCTTCCAGCTTGTTTACCCCACGTGCAGATTGCCCCACTACTGCCTTCAGCACAAACGGCAGCAGCAGCAGCAGCGCAGCACGCAAGTCTCCAGCTAAGCTGCTCACCAGCACAAAAATGAGCAGAAGCTGTGCAAACATCCCTTGCTTCAACTCCAGCCACAGACTGAAGTGATGTATTAACCTAAAAAACCTCCAAACCTCGGGATGTCAGAGCTAATAGCTTGGGGTTGGCTGTTTTTTTTTTGTTTGTTTTTGAACTATGTGCAGCTCAGGAAGGATTTGTGCTCATCCTAAAGGACAAAATATCAGTATATGAGCTTTGCTGTGATTTTCTGGATGCTGGGCCATCCTCAACATGCAGTCAGCACTAACTTTTGTCTGGGGTTGTCTTGCAGCTCCCAGTTTACCACGGCAGTAAGCACACATCAGTTTCGGCACTTACCTTTACCCTCTCCGTGACCTGTGAAGCATCGCTAGCTATCACAAAGCCAGGTCCAGCGCTGGCCAAAGGCAGACATCACAGGCTGTGCTTATGGACATGGTGAATATGGAACAAACCACCCCTACTCACAGTGTGGAGGGGATGCAGTCGGAGGAGGAACAGCCTTCTTTCTCTGCTTCCAATAATCAATTCGTCTGTGTTTTATCATGAAGTTCTCTCAGGAACATTGTTTAAAAATAATAAAAGAGGAAACTGAGATTCTCCATTAAAGATTTTTGCTTTCCAGGGCAGAAAGGTATTATCACTACTGCCCAGTGCTCCAGAGTATCTAGTGTAAGTAATAAGAGTAATCTAGCAGCCTTGTTCCCCTTATCGTCCACCCACCCCTCCTCTAGTGACCACTTATAGGAACACCCTGAGTGCCATGTCTCTGTCTGGGCAGCCTGCTTGCCTAAGTGAAAGTCTGATGTGGCACCTTCCATATTAAGGGTGTGGGGAAGTGGGATATCCCTCAAATATCCAAAAGAATATCACAAAATCAAAGGCTTTTGTCAGACAGAAACATGTACATTACCACTTAACTGTGCTAAACTATTTTAAGCCACAGTTAAAAAAACAAAACAAAACAAAAAACATAAAAAAAAACATAAAAATAAAAAAAATCAGGGTTTCTTCCTTCCATCAGGGAAGCACTGCCCATGGGCCTGGGGCATGTCTGGAGATGAAGACCAGCTGGGGTCGGGAGGTATCATGCTGGACTATCCTCCACAACACGGAGTTTCCCAGGGACGGGCTGTCCCTAAAATTTGAGGCCTGAGGGGGAAAAGCGCACAGAGAGAAGAGAGTCGGGCTCTTCCTTCCATACATGCCAAACCTTGACAGTGATTCCAAAAAGATCACAGTACTGTGAAAGAATGAGGAAGACTTGCCTGTCAACTAACTGAAAGACAGGGTGAATTCACCCTTTCAAAATTATTTCTATTTTTATTTATTAATCCTGCAGCAAACTGACAATGCAAACTCCTACAGCTCACTCTGCTGACCCCTGTTGCTCTTTGAACTGGGGTAACCAATGTGCTTATACACTACCAAACACCATAAAGTCCTATTCTTAGCTGATGCTAAAAGTAGCGCTGTTATCAGGCCTGTCATCAACAGAGGATCGTGACTTCACAGAAGATTACAAACCTACACAAAGAGGAGACAACTCTATCCTAAACTGAACTGTGAAGATCTGAAGTAAAGAAAGCAGGGCTGCTGATAAAGAAAGCAAGTCTTCCTCCTTTTCTGAACCTCAGGCTAATGCAGCTGACCCCTTCTCGTGTTTGAAGATCGGATGCATGTTTTAGTTGCAGGGCAACACCTATGATAATTAAGTTATTGAAATAGCTTCTACAGCTACCTCATTTGAGAATTTCACAGTCCGGAGAGAACATTTCTGCAGGAAGATAGATGCAGTGGGCAACACGGTGTCTTAAACCGGGCACTTAATAGGGAATATGCCATATTCTCTGTGTAGCTGCCGCTGAATACTGCTGCATAACAGCACCCAGGAAACAGAAAGCCAGATGCAAGCTTAAGATTGTTAAAAAATTAAAAAATATCAGTCCTAAGACAATCTTGTACTTGAAATGCACTGAGCTTGGTGAGCATTGTTGAGTTATTTCAGTCAGTTCTGGCTCCTATCCAGTACTTAAAAAAAATAAAAATATAAATCATAGCTAACGTGCAGCATGATGGGATAGTCTTTGGCTAGGGACATCCAGGCAGTTAATTTAACTGTCACATTGGTGTCTGGTAATGGTACGGTTTTAGACCCTGGCTCAGTGCTGGCAACAAGACACCGCTCACAAGGAAGGCCATTTCAGGACTTAGCTGAGGAACATACCGAGCCCGGAGGACGAGCAGTCGGCAGCAGTTAGAAAACGAGGTTAGCAGAATTGCCCGGAGCCCTCTTTATTTTTCTTGGCAAACCCAAAGGTTCTGCTAATGGAAATATCACTTCTGTAACACGTTCTTAGACTTACAAGACATTTGTGGGAGACAGCTTTTTAACAAAAGAACCTGAATGGGGAGAAATATAAACTCCACTGCCAAGGGAGCGAAAACTAAGACTGAGCAGTGAGGCGGGACACTAATCAGAGAAGCAAATGTAAGAAGTGGGAAGGGCAGCTCTAAGATAGAGCCGTGAATAGGCACAGCACTTTGTTTATTAGAGCAAATAGCCTTTCCTTTCACCAGCATTCAGTGACTCGGCATGGACTTCTACCTCACTTCATCTATATTTATTTTGTGCTGGACTACCTGACACCTGAAAGGGTGTTTCGCTGTTCAAGGCCTTTATCAGTTCAAGAGGTTAGGGAACAGAGTACCAGTCAAGGGATGCCAAAAAACAGGGAAATAGGCTCCCACCCACAAAAATCAAGGTGTAGAACTTGTTGCTGCAGAGAACTGCAGAAGCTAGAAGCATGTGGCCGATTAATAAATGGGCTGAGACAAAATTAATGGGAGACCAAATCCATCAGCAGCTATTGCTGATACAGAGCCTGCAGTTCCAGAGGCCTATTAAAAACAAAAGTAATAACTGCAAGAAGGCCCTAGCGTATAAACCATGGAGGGATTGTGTCTATACAACCTCTCTCTCACCTTCCTTCTCTGAGCACCTGCTTCTAGCCACTGTCTGATACCACGCGGTGCCTCGTGCAGCATCCAGGCTGCAAACGAAGCGAGCAGAGCTAAGCCTGCTTAAATGCTTTCATGTGTTTTATCATGTATTTAAACTGCAATAAGGAAGAGGCCTGTGCAAATGCAGTTACTTGAAATACACAGCTAACAAATTACCGCCCAATTTTTGCCAGACTTAAAGGTACTTCTTCCTCCCACTCAAACTTCCCTCCTAATTCTGCCTTGAAATTCAGGCTGTCAATCATTTGCAGATTTTTTTTTTTATTTTACTTTAAACAGTCTAGATTGTTTCCTGGCTTCCTGCCGTCAAAATGTTTAGATTCTGTGAGCACCAAAACAAAAGCTGTCCACACAGTGAGTAGAAATTGATAGGTTGGAAGCACCTCGTTAGTGGTGCCATTTTCCTAACACCTCAGAAAGTCACTTTTGCTTGTTTTTCCTATGTGTGTATGCAGTGATTGGCTTCCTAACTCTCTTCACTCTCACATCACTTTTGTATGCAAAATACCTTGGAATAACCCAACTAATAAAAAGCCCAATTCCATTAGAAAAGTAAAAATGTTAAAAGAAAGCTTTGTTCACTGCCCACCTCACCTTTTTTTTTTCCCTCATTTTGGTTGCTGTTGGATCTGCCTTTGGACCAAAAGCCCAACTGTCCTAAAGCTCAACGCTGCTAAGGATGTGGCAACAAACAGCAAACGACTTCCAGTGAACGCTGATGAGCCATGGTCTTTCTAGGTATTCACCCAGCTATCAAACCAGACACTTTGATACTTCGCTAAGATCCAAGAGTAATCATTTCATCATGAAATATTTGGGCTAGAATCAACAGAATCTAGCAAGAAATGCTCTAAACAACCCCAGACATTACTGCAGGGTTGAAGATACAATGCGCTTGGTCTGGTGAGCAGCCTCAGCTCAGTGAATCTGGATGAGATCTCTCCAGAAGACCTGTACAGCACAACGCATCAGCAATACAACTGTTTCCTCTATTGTTTTTTCAAAAATCCCTGGTCCTGGACTGGGACTGCTGAGCTGCTGCATGCTTTGATACCCAGCTGCCAGAAGATCAGCAGTGCCATTCAACTCACATGTACAAAGGAGCTTCTGGTACTCTCAGAGCAGAGCTGCAGCACACATAGCTACTCGTCTCAGAAAGGCCACACACCTTTCTGATAAAAGGTTTTTGTTGTTTACCAACCTAAGAAGACTTATTTTTAAAAGACAGTTGTGAGGCGTCATGTCATCTAAACTCTTGGGCTGTTTGATGTTCTCAAAAGGATTTGCTCATGAAGGTCCAGAAAATCTGAGGGAAGCCAAATTACTGGCTTCCATACAGACCATCTAGGTGATATTAGGATCATGCATTTGCTTGGAGGAAGAGTTTCAGAACATCAAGCCACAAACCAAAAACGCAGCCCTATAGAACGAAGCCTTGCGGTGCAGTGTTGACCTCAGGTGGGACCGAGCTCCTTCACACGCATCTCAGCTGACCTACAAAGCTGTGTCAGGAACACCACAACCTGCTGGGTCAGCTCTGAGGAAAACAAGCAGGGGGATATAAAAAACAAGTCACCAAGACCACCAGTTCAGCCTCCAAGCAGCCTCAAGCAGTGCAAAAACATGCTCCTGCCCTTTCCTTCCCACGCAAGTTCCCCAGAAAGGGACCAAACCATTTTTTTTTTTTAAACTAAATGCTTTTAATAGAAAACAAAATACAAAATAACTCTTTCCAGAAAGCAGAAATATTTAATCTCTCCAAATGACAAATTAGAACGTGCTTTTTCTGCAGATCCTTGCTTTAAATGCTGATGATTTATTTCACAAAGTGTTCATGAAACTGATATTGCAACATTTTGAGAAAAATCCAACACTGGCAAAGCTGCCTCTGCGTATGCACAATAATTTAGTAATACTATTTTTTCCCATGTCACTTTGTGTGTGCCTCTCTCTCCCCCTGTCTCCCTCTTCCTAGATTGCCAACTTCCATTTACAGAAATATTTCTGTGAGGTGCCGTGGTGGATTGACAAGCCCTGTTCCAAACAGGAGTCCAAACTTAGCCCCTTCAGTCCTATCATGCCCTCCTCCAGCCAAGGCAAGTCACTTATCATCCCTAAAGCCACCACTCTAGCCCTCACCGTCCTCTCCCACCCTCAAAACACAGTGCAACCAGATTCAGAAAGATCCCTAATTAATGGAACATAAATACAAGTATCACAGCTAGTACCAGGAACCAAACCCAAATGACAATGCAGAGATGGGCCCCAACTGAGGTCAGATTTCCATCCCCTTATGCAAAAAGAAAGATGGTATTTTCTACTTAGCTCGTCCAAAATATTGCAGAAGTGCTATAGGGAGCTGTAATATTTGGACCCACAATCGGCGTAGAAAATACAGAATGTTCTTTTAATATAAGGGTCTTCAAATGCTGGTCCTCTGCAATACCAGGAAAACAAAACAAAACAAAAAACACTGGGCCAGTAGTTCTCCACACGCTCAAGCCTCAGTTAACAGTAGGTAAGGTGTGCCCATCGATCAACGCAGGATATTTAAGTGCAGGTCAGCAGCTTATCTGGCTGGCAGCTTCGTTTGTCTGGACCAGGCTTTTGGTTTCCCCAAGCTACTGGACTTCCTCTCCCCTTTTCCCCATCCCTACAAATACAGGATTAGAACGTGTACAGATTTCCATTGCTCCGCCTCCCCCCTTACTCCGTTCAACAGCACAGGCCTTTTTGTGGGCAAGAAATTGCAAAGCATTAGCATCACTCTGAACGCGCCTTCCAAGGGGGCAGAGGAAGAAAGTGTTTCACAGTCAGTAATCTCAGCTTGTAATGGACTCTGGCATTCACCACACCCACCCGCTTCCCTAAGAAAAAAAAAAAAACACAACGATTAATGTTCCTGATTTTCTTGTGCAATTCCAGTCACTAGAAGAAGGTTACAGGCCATAAACTGTACGCTCAGTACGTTATTCATCTGCCCGGTATATACACCAACCAGTTCACTGGAAGACCCATCGGCAGGGGCGTTGCAGTACGTGTTCCGGATGTCCCAGACCCGGACGGAGTTGTCCATGGAGGCCGAAGCGATTAAACTGCTGTCGGGGCTAAAAGTAAGGCTGGTTATGTTGTCCGTGTGCCCCCTCAGTTCTTTGTAGAGGGTTCCCGAAGCCAAGTCCCACAGCTTTAGCCGCTGGTCTTCGCCCGCCGAGGCCAGGTACTTACCGTTGGGGGAGAAGGCGAGCGCCAGCACGGGGCCGCGGTGCCCGGTGAAGAGGCGCACCGAGTTGCCCTGCTGGGTGCTCCACAAGCGCACGGTTTTGTCCGTGGAGCCCGTGGCCAAGTAGTTGGAGTTGGGGTGGAACTTGACGCAGTCCACGTCCGCCAAGTGGCCCGCGTATATCCGCAGTGGGTACGTCCGATCGAACGACCAGAGCCTCGCCGTGCGGTCGTGGGAGCCGCTGGCGAAGTACAGGCTGCAGGGGCTGATGTCCAAATCCCAGACGGGGTAGGCATGGCCTTGGTACAACACAGTGTTTGTAAAGCTTCCCAGGTCCCAGTATCTGATGGACATGTCCTCTGAGCAAGACAAGAGTCCCGAGCTGTCCGAAAGGAACCTCGTGCTGTACACAGGCCCGCAGTGTCCTCGCAGGATCTTCATTTCTGTGCCGGCGCTGTCATCCTCTTCCTCCTGGTCGGGGAGGAGGAAAAAAAAAAAAAAACAAACAAAGAAGAAGCATGTTTATCTGTTCTGCGATACAGGAACCGCCGTGAGGAAAGCAGGCTGGCGTTATGACAGCAGAATTTATTTCAGACGTGGCGCATTTCTGTGCAACTCTGAGACACGCTGCTGGCGCGCCCGCTACATCTAAGCAATGCTGAAAAAGATGTGGAGATCAGACTTCTTAAATAAACGTTTTACCCTTATTTTATGCAACCTCATGCCCACTTAAGAAGGCACCTTAACCTGGGACTGTATGCAAATAAGGCAAAAAAAAGAGTAGCAGCATTTTAAGATATTTTTCCAAACGTCTTTTGCTGTAAAACACTTGCTAAAAACATCTGCTTATTCCCTGCCCGCTCTCTGCTAAACTTTTGGCTAAGATGTTAAAACAGATCTTGGCATCTGCTCTTTCAGTGTGGTCATTATTGGAAGCGAAACTCACAGCAGAGAAAAAGAAACCCAGATGTCTTCAACAAAAGGCAGGAGATGGAAGGACAAGGCGTATCCGACAAGCTGCCTGCTAATTCCTTCCCTACCCCACACCTGATGCAGCAAGGCTGTGATACCCATTTCCCTGTGCCAGCTCCACCAGGACGCTTTTACATCCCCACCCTTCAAGAACAGAAAATATATGCGGCTTATTTAGGTCAAATGATCTATTTTGGGGTAGGAGAGGATGAATAATCACAAAAAGGACGGCAGTGGAAACCTTTTCATCCCGTAATTCTCCAATTCAAGCACCAGGGCAGATGATCACCAAGTAAAGGCCTCCAGGTTTAAAGGCCTTTCGGTGAGCTGTGCTGAAGGAATCTGAACGTTTGGCTCCTCCTTTCAGAGGGCATCAACCCCAGAGCCTGCTCAAGCAGCACCTCCTGATAATCCAAGGCTACAGACTGCATAGGTTACAACACATCTCAACCCAAAAAAGTGTCCTCGCCCAGCAAGTTGGGGTCTCACAGCAGAGTACAGGACGGTAACCACAGCTTGGGATGCATCCGTGTGGTCTCCCGAGCCCACCCCTCCTCAGGACTGTCACGCTGACCCCTTCCAACAGCACTGACCCCACAGTTTCATGCCCTGCAGCTCTGCCAGCTCGCTGCCCTCCTCCCTGCTGGCCGTGTGCTCGGGGGCAGGTGGCGAGCCGCGCTCAGCAGTGTGAACTCTCCGCAGCGATCGCTGCCCATGGGAGCTCCGTGGCATGGCTCGGAGCCAGCTCCATCCCCGCCACGGAGGTGAGGCACCGAGGCACTGCAGGCTCCAGCACGCAGAGCCCCATTCTTATTCAAATGGATTTTTTTTTCTGCCTCTGATAGAGCGCTGCCTGCTGGGATCCACCGCATCTCCAGGCTACCTTACCGCATTAAAAGAGACACTGGGACCTGCAGCGTTTTGTACTCCCTAATTACAGCCAAAGGATTCCTGACAAGTTAGCAGAGGAGGCCCTACACTTTTTCCTCTTACAAGCACACGCTCTTCTTCCCTTACATTACAGTAGCAGCTTATTTAAAAATGCCCATAGAAGCATTCATAAAAAGCATTACAGGACCTCACACTCCTGTAAGGTCGCAGGTAGCAAGTTTCATCTTCCTCTTCTGCTGGAATCATTTAGCAGAAACGCTGCACACTTGTGTCAGAGCTCACTGAAAATGGAGCACCGATAATGCTTCTGAGTCACCGCATTTTTCGGCTTCCTCCCCGTCCAAGTCGGTCTGCTGACCAGATCAATGCAGCAGCTGGAAGTGCAGCCGCCGAACTGCTGCCTCGCAGAGCCCATCTTCCTTTCTTTGTCAGGTCAAGCACGTTCCTCCTCGCATCCTGCCGCGACGTAGGCGAGCGATTACAGCAGCTACGGAAAGGTTACAGCCTGTGCTATAAGTCAGCAGGGGGGCAGGGAAACCCTCTTCGTAGTATTTTTTCCAGGATTCCCATTGCACGCACTGAGTACGTTTCCTGGGTATAACACAACACCAGGCACTACCGAGACAGCCATTAGCTCCTTCTGAAGTGGTTGCTGCTGCTGGTCAGCACAAACAGTCTGTAATTCCTTGGAATGGTCAAGAAATTAACTTATATACACCTATCTTAATCAATAACCTATGGACACACCTAGAAGCTGCTTTTATGGATTTGTACTCCCAACTTTGAAAAGACTGACTATCGAAACAGATTTTAAGTAATAGAAGAGAACTGGAAAGCCAACACTATTAAAATGAGCTCAAAAAAATCTACTCCTCAACAGTGAGTAGGAAATCTTCCTCAGCAAGTACAAGACTCCCCAAAGTTACATTATTAAGAAACTGGAAAAAAAAATAAAACATTGCCATGTTTTGTTACATAGGACACCTTCTGAACAGGCTACCCCAACTCCTCAGCTATTGCTGAAATCAGCAATGGATGTTACATGGCAATCATCTGGACTCAGCAAACTTACATGCTTTACTGCATTTGACTTTGTGAGCAAACATTACCTAGCTGACAGAAATTATCTCGATCCTTCCGCCCGGCATAAGCCGCAAGGGAATGTGTGAGCCCCAAAACCAAATAAACCACAGAACAAAAAGCCCTTCCGTCCCCACCCCAAAATAAGCTTTATTTTGCTCTAACCAGTAACAAGTTTCCATCTTCTCTCTCATCTTGCAGCATTCTTAAGGTGTGAAAAGGAAAGCTCCATTACCTGCCTACAGCAGGGATCTCCTAGCAGGGAAGGGTGGGAGGGCAGCCACCCTGGCTTTCTTTGCAGGACATTTTCACTCCTTCCTCCCAAACTCCCTCCCCTCTGCCACACGAGCTGTCAGCATCATCCCTGCGCACTGCCACCTGAAGGACCACTGCCACTCAGTGCCCTAAAAGTGAGGCCAAATGGGGTCGAGTCTGGCTCCCCAGAATTTAAAGGGCTGCCACAATTACGGCTTGGAACAAAGATGATTTTCTGCTGTTGATTTATGTAGTACCAGCAACAACCACGGCAATGTTGCAAAGAGACAAATGGTAAGGCCGGTAAGCACAGCAGGGCATCACGCTGAGCAAAATTCACTAAAAATACATCTGGTAACACCCAGAAGCCAACTCTGACTTCACTGACTCAAGGGCCTTATGTCAACTAGGAAAAACTGTTGATCTCTAGCACTTTTGTCAAACTACAACCTCATATATATATATACATACACACACAAAAAGAGCTAATAAACCTAACAGTGTAATTTTAGTGCCATCCTGAAAGAGATTCACTGAAACTGGCACAGTCCCAGACACCTGTTAACTTCTCCATAAACAGAATGACTTACTCATTTGCAGCAGGTCAGAAACTGAGCTAAAGATTGATCATTTGGGGCTCTACTTGAATGTAACACTGCATCCAAGTCTAATTACACCATACAGGAATCAAACAGAACGAAAAAACCCTACAAAAATCAGCCAAGTGTAACACCCTCACAAGCTATTCTACAGAACTCACTGAAGTAATGTCAAAGCACATCAGAATTTTTTGTCATCGCAGTTTCCATCAAATTTTAGGCTGTGGCCAGGGTGGTTTTGTTTGCTCTGTCTTGGCACCTGTGGCTTCTGCTCCAGTGCTACCCATGCAGCTAGCGGTCTGCTCCCACCCGTGACCCCACACAGGTGCCTGGATATATTCACTCAGTGCTCCCAGACACCAGCATTTATTTCCTTTATAGTCCTCAGGCTTTCATTTGCATTCAGGACACACAACAGCGCATTCAGGCTGGTATTCCCCCTTCACTCCTAACTCCTGGTCAGGTCACTGTTTGTTTAGCTAGCGGTGAAACTGTTCAGAGTAAAAACAACTTTGACTTGCGGTTGTCTTTGACCATGTTTTTAGACCTGTGCATAAATGCTGCGGGATACACGAAATATTAAATAACCAATGGCAGCCATTTGTACTTAAGCTCCTGCAGCTGTTTCCTAATGCATGTAAGATATGCAAATATGTGCCAACAAAAAGCTCATACACGCTCCTGATAACCTGGCGATCTCTCTTTTCTCTAGTCTGGAGCCAAAGAAGGTGACCTGTTGGTTTACCAGAGAAGTCCTCCTCTGTCACAGGTTATGTACATTAGGTTTCCATGACATGCAATCCACTGTCACGTGTCCTATGAACTCTTGCAGCTCGTAACGAAAACAAACCCGGAGCTTCACCTTGGGTTGGCCTGACCCACTTACCTCAGCAGAAGGGGTTAAGCTGGGCAGTGGCGAGCTCTGCTATCTCACCTGGCTGCCTGCCTCTAGGTCTGCAGCTGACTAACAAAGCAATCCCTAACCAGACACCTCGGTACTCCAAGCTCTCTGCATTCTTCCAAGACAAACAGAACCTTGCCACCAGGTATTTTTTTATGGGTAGAAAATAAAACAGTGGAAAAAGAAAGGATGCTTCTCGTGCTAAACGCTCAACAGAAGAGCAAACGCGTTTTTTCTTCTTTTTCCCTTCAAGTGGGGAGTGATTAAACAAAGGAGGAGTCATAAATTCTGATCTCTAACCAGATATAAGACACTACGTGGGCAGCTGTGACGAGAGGGGTGGAAGGGTGTGACTAGGAGGTAAAAAGAAAAAAAAAAAAAGAGAGAACACTAGAAGATGCTATCTAACCCGGCATGCGAAGGCACAGATATCCCTGTCCTCATCTCTAGCACTCGAGAAAATGAGAATCCTCTGAAGTTTCTACCCTGCTGACTCGTTAACACAATTATTTTGCATAATTTTTTCATATTAACTCTTCACCTCTGTTAGGGTGACTAGGGTGAAAAAAAATACAGTTTTTCACTTTGGTGTGCTTTGTTCTGAGCCCTCAGACCATTCTTACTTTGTTTTTCTCTTCCTGCTTCTCTCTCCTTTTCTCCATCCTTCTGACTGCTTGTTCTGAATTGCTTGTCTTCCAGTTTCCATTCACTACAATGTGTTTTTTACTGCCCACATCTCCTTGTTTCACCCTCCCACCCATAAGAAGGCTCCACACTCCCTAGGGAAGGAGCCTTCCCAAATGACCTCTCCTTAATGGGCTGCCGGCATAATGGGATCTGTTCAAGGTCAAGAGAAAGAAGGAAATCAGGACCTAGGACTAAAACTGTGACCTGAGAACATCTTCACTACACCTCAGTGCAGTGTTTACAACCACGGCAGGAAAGAATAGGGAAAAGAGCAGCCTATGAAAACCGTGTGTCGAGGCAGACAGGCTGTGAACGGCCTCGCAGTCCCCTAAGACACTCAACACGCACGTCAGAAATGCCTCAACAGGAGGGGTATGTGTGTGGGGTGGGGAATTGGGGAAGGGGTATCCAGACCTCCTCATCCAGGATGTCACAAGCCAGGCGGATGCGGGACACATCGACGAGGTGGGGCTCAGATTTTAACTTCCTGGAGCGCAGGCTCCACAGCTTGACGCACGAGTTATCGAAGCCGGCAGCGAGCAGCTTGCTGTTGGGCGAGATCTCGGCCGTGTTCAGCAACTGCTCCGTGTTATAGAAGGCATAGAAACAGATGGTGGTTAGGGAAGGGGGCCCGTCCTTGACGCGCTTGATGCTGTCCTGCAGTAGGTCCAGCGCCGCCTCGTTCTGCAGGATGGCGGCCGGCACCTCGCTGGGCTCCAGCCCGTTGCTCTCGCTGCGCGAGGAGCTCCCACCGGCGTAGAGCTGGTAGTCGGTCCTCTTGGCGGGCTGCACGTCCAGGTGGATGTGCAGGGTCAGGACTTTGCACAGGGCGTTGTTGTTGTCACTTTGGAGGTAGCGAAGAAGGTAGTTGTAGCTGTCCTCTTGAAGGCGGACGACGTACTTGTTGTCCAGAAAAGCCCGGAGCTTCAAGTTGGACAGGATATCTTGAATAGTCATGGTAGTCTGCAACTGCTCAATGATATCCTTCTGGCTGGCGTTCTGCAAGAACATGCCATGGAAGCGGCTGTAAAAACTGTCCACTGTGCTTTTCAGGCCATTCTGGACCATGTTCAGGTGGAGGTAGACAAAGAGGGGATACAGAAGAGGCATCACTTCATGGCTGTGCTGAGAATCTGAATCTATATATATAAAAAAAAAAGAAGCAACAAGCTTTGAATGATTTCTCAATCTACTTTCTTCTAGGAATAAAACAGAGCAAGGTCAATTACTGCACAAAGTCTCAATGGTGGCATAAGAGAGCAGGGCTCTGGAGACCTTTGTAGGTGCATCTTCCTGAACCCCTTCAGCTGCTTAGAGGGGACACCCAGTATCTGCTACAGATTTCACCAGAGATTTAAAAGTGAGTTACATTATCAGAATAAAAGGCAGAGATTTCAAAACCCCATTAGGTGTGGGTCACTTAGTAAAATAGCACCTCGAGCTACGTGACAACTAGATTTCCCCCATGTATTTAAGAAAAAAATGTGTACAGTGTTTATTGCAGTAAACTCTAAAATATATTCATTAAACATATTAAATGCTATTTTAAGTAGAAGTCAAAATTATTTATCTGGCTTGTGTGGGCCTGAACTTTGGTGGCTTTTTTTTTTCCTCAGCTTCAATAAAGCTCACATGTGGTGCTTTGGATGGAACTGATTTGTCTCCAGGGGAAAGGAAGCTGCAGCTTCCAAAACGTACTGCAGTACGCCGGGCTGGTTTTATTTCTGTGCCTGCTCATGAGCACGCTCCCTCTCTCTCTGCCAAGGCAAATCCCAGCAGTAATTCCTTGTACACAGTGTAACCAACTCCTGATTAGGCTATGCTGTACCTTGCAGAGACTGATCTGGGCAACAGCTCCACCCCTCCTTCTCGGGGCTGCATGCAGCTGAGCCCTGCTGCCCAACACCGTGGCACCACACGGGGCCACAACAACGATTTACTGGGGGCCCAGATGTGCAAGTACAACATCTGAATTACTGTGGTAATTCTGAAATCTGTGGTCTATATGTAATAAAAGCACAAAGCAGCTGGCAGCTGCTCTTTTCCTGCTATGTCAGCAGGTGCTCGAGTCCTGAAACGCAACTAGGGAAGGACCTCACTCTGCAACAGGAGCAACGGGGAAGATGTAGGAAGCTGGCAGAGATGGGACGGATGCAAATGTTCCAAGAAGACACCAGGAGAGGTTGAGGGACCTGGCTCTGTCTAGCCTGGAGAAGACAAAGTATGTATCTAACTCCTGCCTTCAGTACCCAGTAGGATGCTATGGAGGAAATGGAGCCAGCCCCTTCTCGGAGGTGCACAGGGGAAGGATAACAGGCAAGCTGCAGCAAGGGAAATTCTCACCAAATTGCTCAGCCTTGAGAACAGGGGCAAGGCCAAGACTTTTTTGCCTCTCTCTTCCTGCCTACTTCCCTCCCTAACTTTCTATTTTCTATGTACTATTCTCAATAATCTTGTCTGCTTTCTTAGTCCCACCTCTGGCACTCATAAGGACATTTCCAGGAGCAATTTTATTTTTTATTTTTAAATTAAAACCAACCAACAAAACCAAACCCAACACAACATGATTGTCCTCTGCACCACACTACAGAATGATAGTATTTTCCTTTTCTGTCATATACATCTAGTCTCAAAGCCAAGAAAATCCGTATTTTTTCTAATTGTAGTAACTGAAATCTCAAAACTAGAAATCAAGTTTCAGTTAGAAAAAAAAAAAGACTTTAAATTTTATTACTCTGTCATTTACTCATTGAAATGACAAAAATTCACATACTTTTCTTTTCCTTGCTTCCTGATATTTACCTGTGAGAAAATTGCGTAATCGTCCGAACTGTACTTCATATTGCTGTGGCTCCGCCAGGCAGGGAGCTGCAGACACAACGTTGGCACAACCAGATTCAGATTGGACTGCGAAACGAAATAAAATAAGATTAGGATGTAAGGAGTTCTGCATGTGTGTCTTGAAACAAAGCTTCTCATAAAATGCCAGGTAATGCAGCTACCAAGATGACATTTTATATTTCATATTGTCCAGGGAAGACACAGTCTGAAACACCTAAGCACAGCATTTATTAAATTTAATCTAAAGTCACACAATCTAGACATATCACGAATGGAAAACTATACTGAAGGTGTTTTTTTTATTTAAAAAAAGCTTAGCTTCTGCTTGCTCCCCCACTGCCCCAAACACGTCTCTAAGCTTTCAGATATAACACTGAATTTACAAGAAACAGAGTAATGTTGTCACAGATCCCTTTAGAGTTTTACGAGATAATTACAGCTTTATTGCTTCACAGTCAAAAGATGAGGAAAGCAAACAACATCTTCCTCCAAAACAAAGTCCGTTCTTCAGCTAGACCCAGCACCCATCGAGGACATCAGGTGTGCAGTAACACCACCTCCGAGTACTATGGTCACCTGAGATGGTATTAAACTGTTTTTCCGAGTCAGGATCAGCTCTCGTAAATGTCTTTCTGAATTATCTAGAGAGGAAAACGGCTTCTCTTCCTCTGGCACAAAACCTTTGCTCTTCTGTTAAACACTCACAACCTGACGGGGCTTGGTGCAAGTTTACAATACCCACCAACATCAACTAGTACACAAATACTAATGACTAGAAACTGAAATAACATTTACATTTCTAAATTATAACTGATATATTGAATTATTCTACTCTTCTAAAATCATGACAAATCAAAGAGTTTTAATCTTGTTTTCATCTTCCCCTCACTCCGTATTCCCAGAGCTTACAGAAGTACAGGAGGTGTACGTACCAACCCTGAACTCAGCTTCAGAAACAGAGCTGGGCTGTGCTCATCATCCCCCCATGGGAAAAGAAATACAGATTCCAGTACCAACACCTTATCTTCTATCCAGTCAGTTTCAAAACAAACACAACCCATTCAAAGACACAGATACACCACACTTTCTGTGGCCTGGCTGCTTCATACACTCAGTGCTGGTAACAGTCCCAGGCTCAGGGCTTTGCATGAAAACTCAGAGCAGCAATTCATAAAAGTAGCAACATTTTTTCTTTAACTTTTCTGTAACACAGCGTACTGGTATTAATTAATTCAAGAATCTTTTCTATTTGGGCTGACAATTGAATATATTCTCTCATGATGAATACTGATTAAACTCTGCACTGCACACAAACGCGGCAACTCCAGAACAATTAACAACAGCTTTTAATGTCACCCCTATCACTTGTGGCAAAAGACGCCAGAAAGTCAGAAATATGAGGGCTTGACTTTTGTGCTGTCACAGGGCTGCATGCAACAGCCAACTCTTCACGGCGTGTTGGTGGCCTCATTTCAGCACGAACATGCATGACTTGCCACCCTGCCTGTGCCACACAAACACGAGCCACGCTTCTTTGGTTTTATAACATGCTCCCTCCTTGCCACCTCTTTAATTTTCCCTGTATAAATAATGTAATTCCAAAATGAAGATGGACTTCTTGCTTTTTTTTTTTTTTGGGATCAACTGATCCCAAAAGAAGAGAGTAAATTTTCAGGGTTTTTTTTTTTTTTTTTTACTCCTGCTGGAAGTAAAACACTGTCTGTATCCTTCTTGCACATTAACAGATCCACTCTAGTTTCTTTTCCAGTTTCCCCAGTGGCCCTAAGAACACTTACTGGAAACATCTGCTCCTTGACTGCACTTCCTGTAATTGCAACGCAAGAGCAAATTCCAAGGAACCCGTTCCTAGTTCAGGGACACCGACAGCACCCTCCTGGTCTCCTGCTGTGGCAGGAGCAGCGCTGCTCCTCTGCTACTGTCAACACCGTTTCACAGCAACTGACTCCTCTTTTATGCGAGCGAGATCAAGTGGAATTTTACATTAATTCCAACAGTCCTACGTGTTGCCAGAATCCTGCGGACAACATCAGAGAAACCTGTTCCTCTGCCACTTATTCTGTCCCTCAGACACCCTTCCGCTTCTTTAAAGAAGTATGGAACTGTCACGATGAAGCTCTGAGCTGTGTTTTAGTGCAAAAACTAGAGTTATACAAATATAGCAAGTGTGGAGAAGGGCTGAACTGAGGCGGCTCTGGGGTAAGACAAAAAGAAACGCCAAGGTAAAACGGAAAAAGAAAACTATTCAAAACACCCAAACCAGTGGACACTTTTCACTTTGAAAGAAGAAATCACAGAATTAAAGACAGAAGTAGGCAACTCTCCCATTTATAGAGTCTGACTAATTTCAAAGGCAAAAATAAATAAATAAATAAAATATGTGAACA
Source organism: Anas acuta (assembly GCF_963932015.1). Classification (NCBI taxonomy): domain Eukaryota; kingdom Metazoa; phylum Chordata; class Aves; order Anseriformes; family Anatidae; genus Anas; species Anas acuta. Next base: position 42,521,505 of record NC_088981.1, read on the forward strand.
GAAAAAGCAAGGTGAGTTTTGTTAACAAACAATCAAAGACGTCTTCAGAAAAAAAAAAAAACAACTTAATTGCTCTCCCTGAAATAAAGCAACACAGGCTTCAGAATCTGGTCAGCTTTCCTTCAGCTGCCTCTTTTATCAGGATACGTACACGCTGGGATTTTCTTTTTCGGCACATTCATTCACGGAACTGCAGCATATTCACTGGTAGCTTACTACCAGCATGTCTGACATGGAAAAGTAGTCAGCAGCAGCAGAATACATGATAGCAGGCCATTTTCAGTTCTAATGAAAACTGATGACTAAGTTCTGAATCACCAGCCACAAAGCCCTTACGCTAGCATGAAGATACAGACTAATTATAAGAAATTTACTAATAACGTTTGTTGGAAGATTAGTAAAAAGACAAAAATCAATCACACACTCATTCACACTTCACTGACGTTCTTTTCCTGCATGATGCCGTATGTGAATGAAAGAATTTGCAATCCAATCCAGCTCTCATTGAGATATTTTGCCTCCTCCTGGTATTGATTGGTCTCAAGTTCTAATCTCATTCCAACACTGTCCCTTCTTCACAACTCTACCCTAAAACCTCTTACCAAAACCAGTCCAAAACAATTTGTCATTTTATTTTGGTTCAATTTCTCCCCCAGCTTGCCCCAGTATTACTTTGGGGAGCTGCAGTACGTGTCTGACTGTTAACTCTGAAAACAGCAAGGAAATCAGAAGTACTAAGAAGGTGCAAGTCACCTCTAGTAACAAAATATTACTCAATTTCCTTCAGGTCCCCAAAAGTGTCAGCCTATACATTTACCTATCTACCACTCATCTTTGGATTGTGATTACAGCAAAATATGGGCAGAAAAAGCCATTTTGACATCTGGTCTTATCTAGCTACAATCACAGAGTTATACAGCAACTGATGTTGTGTCAAATCAAGTTACATCACAAATAAGTAAGGTCCCTACCAGTCTTAGCCTGGGATACAGTCACAAACCAAGCAGGTTCATTAAAAGAAAACACTTTCTCCTTGTTCTCTCACCCAGAGTTTGGCCTAGTATTTTCTACTACTTTTAAATGTAATTTTAATCTTTATATCCTCCACATTGCTTGCATCCATTCAACATTTGTACCTGCTCAAGTACTAGCATAGTTTTTTATAACAAAGATAATAATCCCTATGAAGATAGTCACAGGCAGAATTTGGACCAGCTGGTAGCGTAGCAGGATCCAGAAGCCTTTAAGAAAGAGGAGAAAGGGCACACAGGGAAATAAACTGTCTCATCCACTGAAGTTTTTTTTTTTTTTTTTCTCCAAGTGACACATAGGAGCTTTCACAACTTGAAACTGACAAAGCCAGAAAATGAAACAGCCTGCATCACTCCTGTTTTACGTGATACCCCTCTCCTTCAGCGCAAAGGTACATCTTCTTGCTTCTACTTAACTCATCTAGGTTCTTCTCACCTCTGTCCCAAAGCACCATTACTCACCAGACTTCACACTTTTTGGGATATAACAAGTATTTTCCACTATCCAAACCTGCTGTTTCACTGCCCACGCCTCTCGTTCCATTTCCATCCATATTTTCATTCTTTAAAGGCTCACAACTCACACCGTCTTCAGACTGGGAAATTTCTTTATTTCAAAAGGAAAGCTGTCCATAGGTACAAATTCACCTAGTTACCAACATATCTGCTCACACTTGCACGCACAGAAAACATCAGGATTACCTGTGAGATTAGCTGCCATCTCTTCAGCAGTCTGACACAGCCTCAGCCCTTGTTTTAGGGGACCTTCTGAGTCCACATACTGACGGCGCTTGAGGTAGCAGGACACCGCCATCTGAATCTGTTCTGTGCGTACGCGTTTCATGACCTAAAAGACAAGAAAGAGATGATGGTTTGTTACTGTGTAGGTATCTGTTAAGACCAACATACACCAGAGCTGTATGAAAAACAACAGAGAACAAACAGCTCAGCATTTTCATTGCTGAAGTCAAAAAACTTCGTCACTGAAATATGAAATAAAGCCTGCAGGCTCGGTACTAAGGCATAACCAGACACTTTGAACCAGATCCCTGAAGATATTTTGCTGCCTAATTCTACTAATTTCACTGAGGAATCCAGAATACCATTGAGGATTCTGGATTAAAACTGCAGTGATCAGCTGAAGTGTTTGATTTTGTTAAAAACAATTCTTAAAAAAGTGAAGGTTTCTCCTCTACAAAATGATACCGAGAGTCAAGGAAATGAGAAATTAAGATACAAAGAAGAAAATTTCAGAATCATAATGCTTTAAATAGCACACCTATTTGAACTGTTTGGGGAGCAATAGGTTATAGCCAGACTTCTGGTGCTTCAGTCAGGTAAGCTCCCAGAAAAAACAAGGAAATTAAAATCAAAAGCAAAACCTTCTGCCTTTTACACCTGTCCCAATATACGTACATTTCCCTCACATATATATATATATATTTTAATCTTTTGAAGGTTCTGCTAAATAGATTTTGAAAGCCATCCTCACAAACACCACCTGGTAGCATCTCCAAGCCAAAAGGAGCCTGGTGCTCGCTTTTAGCCTCTGCCTTGTACTGAGCGCCTCGGGAAGATGAATGCAACAGCTCCCCTGCTATCTGAGCAGCTACCAGTAGTTAGTGGCCTGGCAATCCTTAGGCAATAGCTATCGATTCTACAGAGAACTTCAGACAACTTGAAAGGCTTTAAAACAAAAAGAACTAAGTGTCAGTTTTATTCTACTAGAACAACACGGTACTGGCTGCCTCAAAACAGTTCCACACCTTACAGCACTGCTACTGAAGACCAGCACACGTTTTGCACATGCTCTTGCTTTCTGGTTTGAGCAGCTAAATCCTACAAAACACAGCTTCTGAGAGAGGCAGACAGGGATGCCTTCTCTCATCCCTCTCAAGAAGCAGATTTCTAAAAGCATGACTGGAACCATGATGCCTTCTACAGTACCCATGCACGCTCTAGTGCTTACCCCAGGTGTTAGAGCAATAAATTCTCTGTGAAGTTCCAGGCAGATGGGATGCAAGGTTTTAGCAAAACTCGCTTCAAACAGATACCTGGAATTGCAAACCCATATGCTCTGGGGAAAACCTTAAAAAGCTTTCCATTTGTTCTCACAGGTGAAGTAACTGTTGAGGGTGGGGAAGGGGCACCAACAGGTGTGGAGTTTGGAAAGCACTTCCAGATAGACCTATTAAAATCATCAGCTTCAACCACAGCTTATTCCACTCCAAAAACAAATTTCCTTTTAATCTTCCTTGCAATTAAAATAAATTACATCGACTTACCCTGTCTCAAATCCAACACTTTTTCTGCTGCACAAAACAGCAGAAGACACAACACCAGTGAAATCTACAAAGAAGGGTGGACACTGGGGTTGACCAGCAGCAGAGCACCCTCCCAAAAAACAGCTCTTATCTAAGCCTCACCATGTGTTACACTGACATGCTGCATTTCAGCCAGCAGCACGGGCTCGTGTACAAATTTCCCACCCAGGTCCACCCTAATGCCTCTGCATGCAGTCTGCCACACAGCTCGGGTTAGGGCAGCAACCTAATTGAATTTGTGATGCTCTCCTAGTTGTGCGTTTCAGCTCTAGAAACTGTTTTGGAGGGTTTGTGTCTAACATTGCTAGATTTGGATTATAGTCCAAAGAAACTTGCTCCCAAAATAGCACTGAACAGACTTAACTCCTTGTTTCTGAAGTGGTTTAGCAATCAAAACTGGGTAAATCAGCCTCAGGTCTGTGGCTCAGAAACAAAGAGAATCTAGAAATATCCTTGCCTGTGCATTTTTCTGTAGTTACAGGACCAATCTGCACTAGACTTGGCGAGAAAGCCCTTATCCATTAGGGGACACCGTGCATAGATGGATCATTCCTCATTAACTCCTCGTGGAGCAGAGAAACTGAAAACTGATCTGTGAGAAACGCAGAAGCGCAGGGCAGCCTTTGGAGTGACAAACAACAGGAGCACCGAAATCAGTCTTCAACTGCTGAGCAGAGGCAGGTGAGCAACAGCAGAAATGGATCATTTGAAAACAGAGGGAAAAAAATACACAACTGATTGACCTGTAGCCTCAAATTCCAACACCAGGATTTAAGTATTTCAGCAGCAAGAGAGAAGGGCCCGGGAAAGGAGCAGCGACTGGCAGCTGATTCAAGTCCGAGCTTTTGCAGAGCTTTGGGGATAACAGGGAAGCCCCAGTTTCTTCAACTAGGATCAGCAAGGTGACATTTGCTTTGTGCAATCTGTCCATTCTCTTGCTCCGTTCGCAGACTCTGTGCGCTCCTCCTAGCTGCCAGAGTACTGAGAGCTAAAGCAGCATCTCAAGGAGGTCTTCTTGCCTATTCCCAGGTGACAGAGCAGCAACTGCCTTCCAGGAAACAAGGCTTCACCGGACCCACACTGCCACCCCTACTTTCATTTCAGGTTTCTTTCACCTTCCCATTATCTCTCACCCTCAGCATTTCATAAGGAAACATCACAGGAGCAGGGAAACGCGCTCACAGTGAAAGATATAAAACAAAAAGTGCCAGAAGAGCAAAACCCAACATTCCTACAAATGTTCGTTAGCGAGCCCTCGAAACTAGAGTTTATCATAAAATAAACAGGAGAAAGGCCTGCCAAAACGCCTTTAACGGGTTCAAGCTGAGCCAGTTCACAACAGGTCAATGATGCAGAATTTAAAGACAAAAAAAAAAAAAGACAGCTTTGCTGTTTTAACCTCTGCATCACTTTTGAGACTAGATCTCGTAGCTGAAGATAACCTTCAAAATACGCACGGAGCAACCCCTGCCTGCGTCTGCAGAAAGCTTGACATGATCGTGCATGAGTCCGAGCTGCCTCGCTCTGCTCAAACACCCAGAGAGAGCGATAAATACTAACACCACTCATTATTTCTACTGATAAGCCAAACACATAAGGAAAGAGAGAAGAAATATCCCATCAAGGGTCTGCCCAGCCACAATGCTGGAGCGTCACAAGTCAGAGCAGCCAGAAAAGGGTACGGGGTTACTTTTCTTTGAGGAACCAAAAACGGAGAAGAAACCCAGCAGAGAGACCAATCATACAAAATTTAAGTTCCTCTTTCCTAGAAGATGAGCTGAGCACCAAGCATTAGGCCACGGAAGTTCATTTCCTGCCTGTTCTACCTCCTGGATACAGGTTTAGGCAGATTCCCCGGCCCTGAAACATCACCAGCACAGACGTACAGGGGGAAAAAAAAAAAAAAAAAGCTTGAAAACCAGTGTTGGAAACGCTGCTTTTTGGGACTCTGCCTTCCTGTCCTGCCTCTGGGACAGCCCGCTCTTGCTCCCAGGAAGACCTGTGGGCAGAGAGCCACCAGGAGCACACAGCCCCAATGCAAACAAACAGCGAGCCACCAGCAGGAAAGCCCATTTCGAGTGTCCTCCACCAAAAATAGCGTCCCGGGCCTCAGCTAATGAATCCCCCTGGCTTTCAGCTTGGCGATGCTCGGCTCACCTCGGGGCTGCAAAACTTCAGCAGCCAGCACGGTGCCGATCACCCCGCACCGCAGGGCGTGAAGCCGAGGGGCGCTCCCCGCGGCCCCAGCAGCCGGGCAGCGGCGTCTCGGGGGAGCCCCCCCGGCTGCCCGGGTCCCCCTTTGGACCCTCCGGAGGGCGGATTCCGCCCCCCCACCCCCCCCGCGCCCGGCTCCCGGCGCCCAGCCCCGGCCCTGCCCTGCCCGCGGCCGCCGCCGCCGCCTCCTCCTGCCGGGGCCGGGCCGGGCCTGCGGGGCCTCGCCACGAGGCTGCCGCCGGCCCCCGCCGCCTCCTCCCGCCGCCGGGCGGCGCCGCCGCCCGTCCCCGTGTCCCCGCCGCGTCCCCGCGGGGTCCCCGCACTCACTGAGCATCGCAGGCGGCGGCGGCAGGCGGGCGGGCGGCTGCGGGCTGCGGGCTGCAGGAGGCGGGGGGCGGGCGGCGCTGTCACTGCGCCCGGCGGCACCGAGCGGGGGCGACGCCGCCGCTGCCGCCCGGGCTGGCGGGGGCGGCCGGGGCTGCCCGGGGACCGGCGGCCGGCGGCGGCCGCTCCATGGCTGCTGCTGCGGCTGCGGCTGGGGAGGGAGCGGGGAGCGGGGAGCAGGGAGCGGGGCGGCCCCCGCGCAGGCGCCCTCCGGCCGGCAACGATGGGCGCCGCCTCCCGGGGAGGGACCGGGGGGGAGGCAGCGAGGGACGGGACGGGACGGGGCGAGGGAGCCGGGGAGGGACCGCGAGGAGGAGGAGGAGGAGGAGGGAGCGGTGAAATGGCGGCCGTGTACTCCGGCGTGCACCTGAAGCTGAAGAGCGGCCGCACGCCGTGGGGGGAGAAGGTGAAGCTCGCCCGCTTCGCCTGGGTGTCGCAGCAGTGCGTGCTGCCCAACAAGGAGCAGGTAGGGCTGCCCGGCTGAAAGGGGGAGCCGCCGCCTCCTCCTCCTCCTCCTCCTCCTCCAGGAGCAGCTCCCGGCACCCGGCTGGCCGCCACGGGGGGTGGGTGCCGGGTGGCAGCGCGCAGGCAGCTGCTGGTGCTGCGGGGCAATGTCCCGGCGGGGTTTATCGGCAGGAGGGTTTGCGATAAGGCACTGGGGGGCAGCCCCTCGGGCAGCACGTGTGTGGCGCCTCGTGGCTCCAGGGGAAGCCGCTGCCTGCAGGGCTGCCCTCGGGGATGTGCCCTGTGAGCCCCTGCACAGCCTGCGGCTGGGTCGGAGCTGGGTGAGAGCAGAGCTTCAGGGTGCCAGAGCTGACCAGAGCTCTGCGTGCTGCCAGCAGCTCCAGACCTCTCCCCTCAGCTCTCTGGTTTGCACCCTAAAGGTCGGCGTTTCCCTTCAACAAGGGCGTCTTGTGCTGCGCCTCCAGCCCGGTGGTCTTGTGGGAACCCAGGGTGTGCACCGTCTGACACCAGTGTTTGGCATTCCCGTCCTTTAAGTTACTTAGATAATACATATAGCCACACACCCTATTTTGAAAACAACAATACAAATCAGTAGCCTTCGACCTTTTTCATTCTGCGCCTCTAAATTCTTAGGCCTGAATTTCTATATGGTAAATCTGAACCTGCCCAAAGGGAGATCTGAGAGGCACACCAAGCGTAAGAAAGCAAAGATCATCTCAGATTTCGTTAAGGTCTCCTCCAACCTGAGCCCTTCTGTGATTCTATTCCACGATTTCAAGCCTTTGATTCAAAAGATGGCCTTTGCTCATTAACAACAATCATTAATAACAACAATCAGACTTGCAGCCTCTGCTGAAGAAGCTGATGCAAGGCCATTAGGATGTTGGCTCCTGGAAGCTGCCTTCAGAAGGTTCAGGGGAGCACGGGACCAATGCTGGATTAAGACTTAAAGGTTTTAGGAATTTAGGCCTTGACTGAAACCTTCAAAAGTGAAGTTTTCTGCTTATTCAGTGCCTGTTTTACTCAGATATAAAGCAGTTCTCATGGCCCAAGTGCTGTGGTTGTGAAGAGGTACTACTTTTGTCACGTTTTCACTTTTTTTCTTCCCTTTTGTTAACAGGTATTACTTGATTGGGTAAGCCATACATTGGTTTCATACTACAATAAGAAGCTTGATCTGGAGGATGAAATTGTTGAGAAGCTCTGGGCGTATCTAGATGATGTTATCCGCAGTAGAAGACTACAGAATCTGTTAAAGAGTGGGAAGACGATCACTCTCAGCTTTTCAATTGCACAGGTAATTAAAATTATGGGTATTTTGTAATATGTTGAATAGCAGTGCCTGTCTTCTACAATATGTGACCCTTCCTTGCAGTGTGGGGTGTTGTATGAAATAAATAATAATAAAGCTGATGGTTTTTAGGACCTTTACTACAAACTTTCGTGTTTCTGTTCTGCAATACAGTTTGTGTTTGTGCAGAACTAAGACTGAAAATGGCAGAGCATTCTAATAGTAACCTCCAAGTTAATCTGCCCCTCTGTCTTTAACTTCTTCAAACTGTCTGAGAAGGAACTGGTTTAAGTATTTCAATAGGTAAGTAAAGGCTCATTGACATATGTTATTATTGTATGTTAATAACTGTTTATATTATTATTCTGCCTGGGAAGGAGAGATTTTTCCCTGAACGTGAGGCTCATCAGTGTGTTTGACATGAGTACTTATGCAGTGTGATGTGCTCTTCAGCAGGCCCTGTCTAGGAACTTGCAACTTTTTATGGTGATTCTGAATGAGATGCCCTTTTCATTTCCCCTTCTCCTCTGAGCTAAGAACCCTCTCTCTCCCCAGCAGACCAACTTTGTGCACTGCCAAATCCACATCTATGCTTCTCTGGGCTCCCTCTTTATGTGTGTGGGAGATCAAAAAGGGCTTTAACCCATACTCATTGGTACACGTCTTGCACGTGTTGGGTTTCTGGCACAGTTCTCCCCAGTTTCTGTTCATCTGAAGAACCCTGCATGAATCTGGGTACATGTTATTGTGCTGTACTGGAAATAAGAGTCACGTTCCCAGATGAAAGGCTGGCTGTGAAGCAGGAGACCAGGGAGCAGGAGACTTTTTTTTTTTTTTTGTCAGCTGAAACCCTGTTTTGTCTCACAGCTTTCCCATTTAAAGTATTATGTTGCTCACTAAGTTAAACCAATTTAGTAGTGACATCAAATCATTATTGATCTTAATCATCATTATTCTAGTCTCAGATGAAAATAGATGGGGGGACTTCAGTTACAATTGAACTTTGTTCAAAATTGAACCTGATAGTTTTATTCAGCTGCGTGATTACAGAGATGATAAAATTAATGGATGCCTGTGTTGGCAGTCAAAATGGGTGGAAAAAATGACCTTTTCAGTTGTGCTCTGGTTGGAAGGAAACAGGAGAAGACTGTCTACCTGCAGAAATTGAGTTGCAAACTACAGAAAATTGGTTTGATGAGAGGGGCTGTGCTCCAGAGAAGTTACAGTGCAAGTGTGCAAATTTAAACATGTCTGTCTGATTGGGTAGTAGGCTGGAGTAGCTTAAAGACAAAACTATTTGGAGATGAGAAAAGGGAGCAGATAAAAGGGAAATTAAAGGAGAAAAGTGTAGGGAAATCAACACAAAGTTTAAGAAAAGGAAGGGACATGAAAGTTCGATTAAACTTCAGTTCTTTAGAACTGTGAATCTCTCAAAGAAGAGAGAGGACACTCGTCTTCCAGGTATCAGTACAGGAAACTTTGGGTTTTATTAGAAGGGAACAATGGTATTTAGTCATAGACATGCTTGCTTATGGTAGACTTCTTGGATCAAAAGTTGGATTTTTTTTTTCTTTGTTTTAATTTGTTTGGAAAACAATTTGGGGGACCTTGCAAGAAGGGAGGGAATTTTCTCTCTCCTCCCTTTCTGCAAGATTATTTATTAGGATCAAATATGTCCAGTTTGCCCTGTTGGTAATGCTCATACTGAACGAGTGGTTCCGCATACATCCTGTTTAGCAAACAAATGAGGGGACACAGTTTAGGCCAGAGGAGTTTCTAGTTTGAGATGTATAATATGAGAGGCCCAGCAGCAACTGTTAGCAGGTCCCTGGTGCTTTCTGCTTGCAGCCAGAGCTCCTAGAAGATGACATCGGTTCATTATGGTGACCTTTGTCTTTGTGTACAAAATCAACCAACTTTTTTTCTTTTCTTTCAACCTTCAGGTCATCAATGAAAGGTTATCAGAGGCCTGTTCCCAGAAAACACAGCAAAACATTGGCACGGTGCTGAGTTGCTCCAGTGGCATTCTCTCTACTCCCTCGCTCTCCATCATTTACACAGCAAAGTGTGAGCTCTTGGTTGATCTCCTCAGCAAGCTCGCTGAGCTGGCGTGTCAGCAGCTGGCTTCTGATGACGCTGTGGACTCCCAGTTGTTCAGCATCCTTCACCTCACCTTTGCTCAGTACCTCCTGATCCAGAGGCAGCAAACCAACCCAAATCGGGTGTTTGGGCAAGTGGCAAGTCACTTGCTCCAGCCAAGCCTGCTCCTGAGGCACCTGCTGACCATGAGGAGCTGGACGCAGGCTGATGACAGCCACGTGCGTCAGCACTTAAGCAGGGAAATCCGAAATCAAGTGGAAACGCTGCTGCGGGCTGGGTTATTCCAGCCTGAGCTCTTCTCATCCTACAAAGAGGAGCTTCTGCCGGAATGGGAGCTCCAGGAGAAGAAGAAAGGAGCTCTGAAAAGCCTCTTGCTACCAGTAAACACCGTGCAGACCAAGCTGGCCAGTGGCTTTTGTGAACCTGCCATCCATGGAGCGGTGGTGGCTGGTTCAGTGTCCCTGCTGTATAAACTCTTCCTGGACTCCTACTGCAAAGCAGAAAACCACCTGGTGTGCTTCCACATGCTCAGCAGGCTGTATGGCTGCCTCAGGCTCTCGGGCCTGCAGCACGGAGCGAGGGAGGATGCGCTGACCCCTGCAGACTGGAGCACAGAGCTGCTTGCTTTGGAGCAGCTTCTGAGCTTGGTGCTGAGCAGCGATATCTACAACGTTGCCAGCGACCGCATCCGACACAAGGAGGTGCAGTTTGGGTTTTACCGCGAGCTGGCGCAGATGTTGTTGAGTCACTCCCAAGCTTCCATCCCGGCTTGGTTCAGGTGTCTCAAACTCTTGATATCCTTAAACCACCTCATAATAGAGCCAGACCTGGTTGACTTGGTGGCCTCTGCTTGGGTGGATGCCAAGGTCGCTGAGCTACGTACGAAGAAGCCCCAGGAGGCTCTCCTTCATGCTGTGTTTCAGACGTACTCCAAGCTGCGGCAGTTTCCACGGCTCTTTGAAGAGGTGCTGACAGTCATCTGCTGGCCCGCTGTCGATGAACTGAGGCTGCCTGTCTTGTCTGCTGGCTTGACAGTAAAGCTTCGTGAGTGCCTCCTCGAGCTGCCGCCCAACCAGGTTCTGGACATTGTGGGTCTCTTAGTGGAGAAGTGCCAGATCCTGGTTCCGGCTGTTGAAGGGTCTGCCGACATGGCCTTGAAGCTGATGTCAGTCAGCTCGGTGCTGCACGCTTTTCTCTTCAACATGGGGAGCCTAGATGATATCACTCCTGCCCCTGTGGTCCTTCGCACCCAGAGTCTGCTGACCAAGATGCAGGAGGGAGTAATTCAGCCGCTGATAGAGCTGCTGCAGGCTCCTGGGAGAGAGGAAGAGGAGCCAGACCTTTGGCTAAGAAAGGCCAGTGACTCTGCTCTCCTCCTCATTTACACTTGGATTGAGGTAGATGCTTTGTTTGCTATTAGCTGCACCAAATATGAGTCTCCATTGCCTGAAAATGCCAGTGCTGCTGCTACGTCTGCTGCAAAGCCCTGGGATGTTTCAGCTTTCTTCCCTGGTGTGGAAGAGCAGTGTTGGGAGAGCGTTGTGGAACTTGCAAGTAGTTTTGCCTCCACTGGTAAATACTGCTTAGAACTGCTCACGCTTCAGAAAATGAAGATGATTTTAATGCAGGTTCAAGGTGACATAAAGGCCTTGCAGTGTGCTGCAGCTTTCATCCTGGAAGCTGGCAGAGCCGCCATGAACAGGGAAGAATCCCAACCATGGGATGGAGATATCAGCACAATAAATGAGCTTACTTACCCCACAGCGCACTGGCACCTCGTCATCTCCAACCTGACTATCCTGTTGCCATATATTTCCCTGAAAGATGTACAGTACATTGCAGATGTGCTTCTGGAGGCATTAGTATTGACCAGAGCTCAGGAAGCTGCTGCAGACCAGGAGCCTTCCATCAGCATCGGAAAGATCTGTCTCAGTTTCATGCACAGTCCCTTTCTCCCAGAAATGAAGGTTCTGCATTGTGCCTTTGTGACCAGACTTATTCATCAGTTCACTCGGGTGCTGCCCTCTGCTGCTAGGGATTCAGTAGGTCTGCCACTTCAGCAGCTGTCTGCAGGTAATATCTCGTGGCATGAAGAAATCCTGGCTCCTTCCAAACCTTTTGGTGTGGTAGAAGCACCACTAGGTAACAATCAGCCGAAGGAGGAGCTCAGTTTGTTGTGGAAAACCCTGGAGAAAGTTGCCCAGTGTATCTTACAGTTAACAAAAACTGGTTCCCCTGTCATCCTGAAGGAAAGCCAGCTAGAAAGCTGCCTGGGCTTGCTAGAAATTACTTCTCTTCTGAAGCTGGACAGCCTTTTTCCCTCTGACTGTAACCGGTGTTTTCTGGTGCTGCTGTCCCTGGTAGCCAATACCAGGGCCAGCGCCTCCTGCAGCAAGCAGTTATCTCTGAAATTTTTACGTACCTGCTTCCACCTCCTGAGGTACCTGCAAGCTGGCAGGAATGCCAACTCTGTTTTTAAGGTTTTTCATGCCAGCGATGTTCTAGAAGCCGTCATAACCTCCCAGCTTACAGTTAGCAAATTCTTCAGTGATACTTTGACTGATCCTGTCTGGGCAGAGTATCTCCAGGAAGTCCAAGCCTCTTTGGAGCACTTTCTCCACATGATTGTTGAAAGAAGGCAAAGCACGAGGCTTAACTTGGAAAAATTCATGTCTTTCCTGGTGAGCTGCAAGCCAGGTGTTGGTGCGGCCAAAACCATAAGCTGTAAAAACTGGAATCCTGCAGCTGAGCAGTTACTGCTCGTGTCATTCACCACACTGTGTCATGTCCTCACGCTCTACCTTCAGCAGCAGCCAGAGAAGAAGCTGCAGTCTACAGACATACTGTCTGCTTTGCTGGAGCCAGTAGTCCAGCAGATGGGAAGAACTGTTGAACACGGTGTTCAGAGTAACACCCAAAACCAGCCTTTGCCTGTAGCGTTTATACCATCTGTCACGACTCTTCTCAAGGCAGATCTGAGCCATGCTGTCACAAAAGGCTGGCAGAAGAATCCCGAGGAGCCCAATGGGTTTCTGGAGCCGTCCCGTGTTGAACTGTACCAGAAGTTTTACTCTCAGATACTGAGAGAGCTGCCCTCTGCAGGAGGCCACTTGCAGTTCCTTCAGTTTGCCTTGCGGTTCCTGACTGTCTTCTGCTCGGTGCCGGAGCTGTGTCCTGGGAAAGAAACTGCAGTCACTGTTGTTTTCGCTATAAACAAGCTTCTTGCTGGTATGAAAACTCCTTTTCTTCACTTCCTTTGCTAATTTTGCAGGATAGAGGCAAGTTTAAAAAACAAAAACAAACAAACAAAAAAAACCCAAACTTTTGCAAAATATACAGCTTTTTAAAAAATCTGCTTGTGTTAAATCAGTAAGCTATCCTTTTTTTTTTTTTAAATACATAACAAGAAAATTTTCAAGGAGGCAGTGTTGTGGTACCTGGGCCACAGCTGCCATCTAATCTGGTAAGGATCTTCTGTATGTAAACATGCATGGCTTCTGCATCTCACAGTTCCTTATTGTGTGTTGCACTGAAGAGAAGGATAAGTTTTGCTTGTTTATTTTAGAAATCTTCAAACAGTACTGGCTTACTGGCAGAAATACTGGATTTTAAGGTTGCCGAACACCGGTAATTCTGATAATCGGGGAATTTGGCAAATCAGACCCTTTATCCCCATCAAATAAAGAGCTGGGGCTAGGAAGTGGCAGAAAAATCTGTTCTTGCTCTGCCAGGGCAGGGGTTTCACACCAGGACTAGGGACCACGAGGAGGTGTCAATTGCTGTAATCGTTCTGCTGACTTCTCTCTTTTTTTTCTGCTGACTTCTCTCTCTCATCCTGTGCCTAACTTTACTGAACATTGGTGAAGTGTTCTAGCCTGGAGGGATAATTAATCACTGTAAAAGCTATAAGAATCTTTAATAAATGTGTAAAGCATTAAGTAAGTTGAAATACAGATTCCTGGTGAAGAAGGCTCTTTCAGCATTGACACAAATCCAGTGGATACACACACACACACACAGAATTTCTAGGTTGGAAGAGACCTCAAGATCATCGAGTCCAACCTCTGACCTAACACTAACAGTCCCCACTAAACCATATCCCTAAGCTCTACATCTAAATGTCTTTTAAAGACTTCCAGGGATGGTGACTCCACCATTTCCCTGGGCAGCCTGTTCCAGTGCCTAACAACCCTTTCGGTAAAGAAGTTCTTCCTAACATCCAACCTAAAACTCCCCTGGCGCAACTTAAGCCCATTCCCCCTCGTCCTGTCACCCTTTCCATGCTGCTGAGGGCTTTTTATTGGTATGATGACTGCTCTGTAAACTCCAGGGTAGTAAATTCCTGAAAATGGTAATGCATTGCACTAGTGTGTGTGTGAGAAGGGAATTCATGGGGTTCTCTGTGCCTTCAAGTGGTGAAAAAGCATGCACGGAGCTGTTTAAAGGTTTGGTTTCCCTTGTTCTAACCTGTGGAGGTCCCTGTCTTGGGGAATTGGTTGAGCCATGCTTGTGTCTCTTGAATGTGCAGGTCCTGCAATCACAATCCAGGTGATTAAAAGCATAGAGCCAGAGCTGATGGAGGTGCTTGCCCAGCTGCTGGGAAGCTGCTCTGCCGAGGAGTTTTATGCCATCATGAGGCTGGTGCTGCAGGGGCTTGAGGTGAAGACCATTTGGCAACAGAAGGCTAAAGTAAGGAATGAGCTCGGTTTATTCTCAAGTTCTTTCTTCACATTTCTTCAAGTTAGAGAAAACTGTTAGCTGAATGACATCTGGTTAAAGGTTTTTTCCTCTTTCTGCTTTATGGTTGAGTCAAATCTACATGATTAAGGGCTTGGTAAGTGGGTTGTGTGGTGTTCTGGACATAAGCTGAGAGAGGTGGAAGGGTCATAGAAATTTCCTGGAAAATCTTTCCGTCTAGTTTAAGGACTCAATAGCCTTAATTCCTTGTATTGTCAGCAGAAATTGTCTGTGATGCTATATGCAATGCTGAATCTTCTTCTTTTTTTTTTTTTTTTTTTACTTGCTGATCAGAGCTGTAGCACAGCAGACACTGGCAGTCAGTGAGGTTAACCACTGTTTGTCTATGGCTCTTCTTAACAGGGCTAAAAGCATGCCATTCTTAAATATGTTAGTAGTTTTAAATAAAACCAAAACTGTGCTCATGCTTTCAGCATTTGTCTCTGTAATGACTTTTACTCTGTAATAACAAGATACTGCTCAGTAGCTTTTTAAATACTATGCCTTTCTCCAGAGAAGCTTAGGCAATACTGGTAACACACAGAACACTTGAGGTTAAAAAGCCATCTGCTCCCTTCATAGAAGGCCCAGTGACCTGAGATCAAAACTGGGATTAAAATCAGGGTTTATCTGATTCGGTCGTATGTGTCAGAAATAGATGTGGCTATGCCACCTTGATTCTTGATACCTGTTTTTCAAAGTGTATCTGGAGTTCCTGTGTATGCCTCTAAGTCCAGCCACCATAAGCATTGGAATATGTATGTGTGCACTCTGGGGTTGATACACACTGATAAGACCTATTTGTTTTGGCTTGTAGTATGTTTCTTTAATCAGTCTGGCTTAATGGTCAGAATTACTTTTTTAAACAAAACTAAGCCCACCTTGCTGCTGAGTGCAGCATTCTTAGTGTACCAGTATCCCTGTACTCCCCCTGCTTACCTCTCTTGTGTAGTGGCAGTTAAAAAAGGCTTTCCTTTCTTAAAAACCACTTCAAACCTTTTTGTACAGTAAGTTGACTCTAAAATAAATGCAGTGTCAGGACATTTGGGCCAGTGCTGCCCTCAGCACGCCAAATTTCATTGAGCTGCTGATTACATCACGATTTCTAAAGAGATGTGTTGGTAGGAGGACTTCCATGTATCAAGGCTCTGGTAATGCTCAAAACCGTCACTGCCCTTGAAAGGGCTCTTTTGTACTTGAGAGGAGCCCGTGCGTCTTGTACCTGTGACTGATTGTCAATCTGCTTTCTGCAGGAAGTATTGTCAGCTATTATGCTAATCAAATCGGTGCTCAGCTGCCCATTAAGTGGAGACAAAGAGAAAGCTTTCTGGTTTGCCAGCCCGCAGATAATCACAGCTTTAGCTGTAAGTATCTATTTATTGTAACTTCATTACCTATCCCTTTTATTTGTTGGAGTCTGTAGTGATTGCATCTGTAACTCGCACAGAGGAATACAGAGCAAAACAACTGTGAATGCTAGACAAACCCCTATCAGATTCATCAGCACTATGGTACTGTCTCTGTAGATCTTTCCTCTCCTTCTTGAAGTGAGTCTCCCCCTGTGGGTGCAATGTGTAGGTCAGACGTTTCTTATCAGTAATTTTCTGGGGTTGAACTGTGTAATCTGGAGCTTGGGAGAGGCTTGTTAGGCTGCAGATACGTCTGGGTCTCCTGTCCTCCTCCTTCCTGTCCAAAAGAGAAGGAAACTGTCAGCCATGTGTTACAGCAGAAAGTAATGACAGCAAAACAAAAAGGAAAAAAGTGCTCATATTAATTAAAAAAAAAAAAAAAAAAGAAAAAAGTCACTGACTTTAGAATAGGAAACTTAATTGGCAGTAACCAAATCCAGTTTTTGTGTCCTTGATTGTCCAGCATGCAAACCTAGTGATGTAGGTTTTTCTTCTGTCTTGGTGATGGTGTCTCTAGACCAGGATTTGTCAGATCCTGGCTCTGCAGCACCAGGAAATTGAGCTTGTAATTTCTGCCCTTTTTGTTAGATTGGCATGCTTGGGCAAGAGAGAACTGGACTGGCACACTTGTGGGGAGGTGCGGGTTGCTGTAGCCTTTCTACCTTGTCAGGGGGCTGGGGAACAGTTACAGTTCCACACTCAGAGCAGTGCCTGCTTGAAATGCATCACGTGCATCCTCTGCCCAGGGTGCAGTTATACCAAAACTACTGAAATGAAGGAGTCTCCCTGCAGCCCAGCTTGCACCAGTCTTGTCCTGTTGGCTCAAGTCAGAGCATTATAGTGCCTGGTGTTTGAATGCTTGCAATGGGTGGCTAATGTGCTCCCTCTGTGTCCTGTCCTTGCGTAGATGCAAACCAAAGAGGCCTGCCAGGACCAGTCACTGACTGCCACCATAGTTGTGCCTATTCTGGAGACTGCAGCAGCTCTGCTAAGACAAGGAGAAAGGGTTCTCCTGAATCCGCACCATGTAGCATTGGCATTCAATATTCTCCTCACCATCCCTCTGGATCATCTGAAGACCGAAGACTATGGCAGTGTCTTTCTGGGAGTCCATGAAGTGCTGTTCTCTGTCGTGCAGTGCCATCCGAAGGTATATCTCTGGGGTGGTAGGAGAAGGGGAAAAAGGTCAAAAGAACCAAGACAGAAGCTGGTGATGAGAAACTTTTCAAGAGTGGTTTTGATGTAATTTCCCTTTGTAGTATGTAAGTGCTTTGTACAACTTGTTCTTTAAGAGCTTCAAAATCACCTCATGTCAGTTGCTCTCCTCCTTTGTTTTAGGCCTGCTTTGTTAGTCTTTGGCCGCAGATTGCTTATAAACCTGATGCTAGATTAAAATGAAATGTCCCATGCAGTCTGACTTCTGGAAGCAAAAATAGCTCAGGGTCCAGCAAATCAGTCTCATGGGAGACCAAGATTTTTTCAGGCCTTTGAAAACGGGGCTTAGGCATGTTAGAAGTTGGTGACCTTCAGACTTTGTACCATCTGGGAGTTCTTGTCAGCCTTCTGGCATGGGAAGGTGAAAGCATGCCAGGGCTTGCACAGGGGCAGGGGTGTTCATGCAAAGAAGAGGCAGATAGGGGTGAAAGCAAAAGGGAAATGTGACGTTTACTTGTTACTTATATTTAAATACACTCAGGAGTGTAGTTTTCCAGGATTCTCATGTGCTAGGTTCTGTGCAGATGCAGAATGAAAAGATAGTCTGTGCTCCTGACACCTGTGTAAGCTTTATAGTCTCCTTCACAGGAATTGATTTCTCCCTGACTATGGGGTAGTGTGCATCTGCCCTCTCCACTGCCTTTACTACGTAATCTCAGGTGTTTTTATTTCACGTCTTTGCAGGTGATGTTGAAAGCTGCGCCATCTTTTCTGAACAGTTTTCATCGCTTGGTTGCTTCTGTCATGCATGAAGGACGGCAGAGAGGAGACAGAGGTACCATATCTTTTCCATTTTCACACTGTATATACACATAATAATTTTGTGTGTTCTGCAAGAGGAGTTGCAGAAGAAGGCAGTCTGACACCAAAAGGAAAGTCCTTGAAACCTAGCTGTGGCATGGAAACCATCAGTCCCAAATTTACATGTCCTGCATGTAAATTTGAGGATGAGCTTTGTAGCATCCTCATGTAGCATCTTGGACTTCAAAAGATAACTTGGCCTCCTTTGGAGTAGCATCTAGACAACACTGCTTTTGGGGGAGTAAGGTATTCTTCGCTAACTGGCTTGCAAGTGGTCAGGAATCAGTAAGGCTTCCTGTGTCCAATTTCAGCTCTTCCTATCAACTTTTGCTCCTGAAAGTAGTGTAGACATTTATAGCAGGGTGGTTGTGAGCTCTGCTGATACATGTTAGCACACCTGAGTGATAACCCCAAATTGGTCGTGCTGAATGGAGTTTCTGGAGCTTCTTGAGACTGAAACCATTTACTTCAGGCCTGAATATTCACTAGTCTATGCTAAGCATAAAGCCAAGGCATTACATAGCTTTAGTATATATTGGAGTTAGATGATAGGTCTGTGTGGTCAAGGATTTCAAGTTACTGGCTTAAGTATCTCAAAAAAAAAAAAAAAAAGGACTCTACTGGAAGTTATTAGAGAATTTGCATTCTGTAATGCGTTTATGTGAGACAATAGTCACAGAAAACGTATCATTACATGACGTCCTCAAAATAAAAATCACGCTGTTTATCTTGGCAGAATTGTTTTATTTGCATAAAAAATAACACGAAAATGACTTCTAGATTTCCCTTCTTGTTTGTGTTGATTCTCCTCATTCACTGCCTACTGAAAGAGTGAATTCAAGTGCTCTCTCCAGTGATGTGGCTTCTACTCTTGTACTGCACATAGTAAATGCCATTAGAAAGCTTTTTTACTATGCTGTTTCTAAGAGACGTCTTCTGATATTCTGTCAGGTAGAGAATATGATTTTCCAGTTTCCTTGGTTTCACCTCCACAGTGCTAGCTGGGACTGAATTATGGCAGGGACCATAGCTGCTGCTTTCACTTTTCAGCATGTCTAACAAATACTTCTAGCATTGCAGTGTGTATGAAGTTGGAATTAGTGTGCTCTTACAAACTAGCCATTGTAAGAGATGTGTATGGTGTGTTGTGAGCATGGGAGGGGGTCTCTCAGCTGTGGCTTGATAAGAAAATAAGATAAAATGGGCAAGCAGATGTTGGCTTTGTGTAGTTAAAGAATCATGGAAGATTGCCTAATTTTTTTAAGTAGTATTTTAAAGCCTCAAATACCAGACTGCAACTTGCTCTCTGTTTTAGGCAACACAGAAGACTTTGAAGTTATACTGAAGTGTGCACACCTAGTGGAACGGATGTATAGTCACATTGCTGCAAAAACAGAGGAATTCACTGTGTTTTCTGCTTTCATTGTGGCTCAGTACGTGACCGAATTGCAGAAGGTAATACATTCTCATCGGCTTTAAAAGCGCCATGGTATTGGCATGTGCCTCATGGGGATACCGTTTTGGTCCAAATCCCTGAGAATCCACTTATTTACAGAACTTTTGCTTTTTCTATCATGTTTTGAGTCTTGTTTTTTTCTTCATGTGGTAGTTCAGGTTCTTCTCCCAGGTAGTGTCAGTTGTCCAGGCCTGTCTCTTAGAGCCCCATCTAGGCAAAGTAATGAAGGAAAATCCTTCATGAAACTCTCTTTTAGTCTGAGTTAAATGAATGAGTGAAAGGAAAAAAGTTACCAAGCTGGGGAATTGTTAGCTCTTCAGTAATTCTCCTTCCACACCAAAGGTATCATTAGTATCCTTACTGAAAACAGCTATTCCTGCTATTATTGATGCCAGAGCCTGTCAGCAGCCTCTCACATCCAGACTTAAATTCAACTTGTCATTCTCTCCAACCTAATGGTTTAAATTTCACAAGGATTTGAATGCTGCCTGCATTGTCAGCACCTGCAAACTGATTATTTGTGGCTCAGGCCTGGACATGGGCCAAAAATAGAGAAATTAATTGTAGTCTTCTTTAGGCCTTCCACAAAAATATCCTAACTGGTTCTATGTTTCTAAAGGATTATGTTAAGCAGTGTAAGTAATGAAAACTGAAGCTTAAACTCAGCTGCCTTCTCTGTTGCCTGCCTGGCTTTTTTCAGAGGTTTGGGAGTAAAACAATAGGATATGTCAGTTACTTACTGTTCCTGGTGAGTTGGTTATTAGAATGGAGGGGACCTAAAAAATAGGGTCTGACTGCCTGACCCTTCAGGTTTAACCAAAAGTTAAAGCATGTTATTAAGGGCGTTTCCTGAATGCCTGTTGAAAATGACAGGCACGGGGCATCAGCCACTCACTAAAAAGCCTGCTCCAGTGTAAAGCCTATTCCTAATATCTAGTCTGAAGCTCACCTGAAAGCTGTTTGAATATCCAGGTTGAACCTCACCTTCTTCTGTAAGTTGGTTTTGCCATAAAACAAAATATGGTCAAAGGACCTGCACTGGAGAACAAGTTTTTAAGAATAAAATAGCAAGATGGGTGCCATCAGATCCCAGTGGATATGATTAGTGAGTAACAGCTGTCTCTACCAACTAACAGCAAACAAGCACAAGCTTTCTTAGGTGTTGTGGGTTTTTGGAAAATGGATTTTCCAAGTTACAGTCTGATTGTAAGTCCTCTCTGTCAAGTGACCCAGAAGGAGAATGATTTCAAAGGGGGCCCTGAACGGCCAGCCACAAGCCTATGAGCAAATTAAACCAGGCAATTCATGCAGTAGCCCTTGAGCCAGTCTGGACAGGACAAGATGTAAAAAAATGTGCTTTGCACCATAGCCAAGGAGCATGACCCCACCTGGAGCCTCTGGCAGACAGCACCTGGAGAGAACAGAAGAAAATATCCCATAATGGAAGGGACTCCCAAGGTCCATTCCTTGGCTCCACCCAGAACTACCTAAAAATTAAACCATATGTCTGAGAGCATTGTCCCAATGCTTCTTGAACTCCAGCAGGCTGGGTGCCATGACTGCTGTCCTGGTAGCCTGTTTCAGTGCCACAGTATATGCAGAAGTCCAGCAAAACTAGGGATAAATTAAGGCTACTGCTTTATATAACTTGCTCTGAACTTCTCTGAAGTCTGTTCGTCACTGAATATGGAGCCTTTCCTCAAATGGGGCCTGGCTTAAATTATCAAATGACCTTTTGAGTTACGTTGACTTTTTCAAGTCAGAAGGAGACTTATTCAGTGTTAAGACTGAGTACAAAGTCTCAGAAGATTTTGGGAAAATTTTGTGTAATGCTTTCGCTGATAAATGGAAAATGATGGATGATAGTTGAAACTGCACATAGGTAATGTATGCGTGGAGCATTTGAGTGTGGAAAGGTGAATTTGTGTAGTGAGCCGTGAGAAGCTGTAACAAAGGGGTGTTTTCTGTCTCTGACAGAATAGATGGATCACAAGTAGGTGGTGATTTATTTCACCATTAGCCTGGTGAGAGTTGGTGGGTATCAGAGGAAGGAGAGGACTCAGCGTGCTGGTCCTGAAGGGGTATATACATATCATACATATCTTTTATGTTGCTCTGCAGATGGAGAGAAAAACTCTAGCCATTTATTTCATCCGAGTCCAGACAAGTGACTGTCTGCCTATGGTCCAAAGACCTTGGGTGTCTGTGAAATATCACTGAGAAAAACATGCTGTTGATAAATTTAAATCTTCACGTAGGCATCTGCACACTTACTGGATCCCTTTTTAAGGGTCTGCAGACTAAAACCATTGGCCTAAACAGTTATTTGCTCCTAATGCAGTTGTGTAATAGTTCCCTCAGTGCGTCCTTTTTATACCAGAAAATAAATGTACTTGCAAATTGTTTTGTGATAACCTAGAAAGATTTCTTGCTGAAGTGGGTGGCATCTCTAGCTTCCTTCATACTCTTGACAGCGCTCTTCCCTTGTTGTGTATGAGCTGTTGCTTGGTTCAGCAGTAGTGAAATATCTCTTCGCACACTTAATGTCGCACATCAAGAGCTCTGTAATGCTTGACAAATTGGTTGTGCTAACTATATAGACCATAAAACACTTAGAAGCATAATTAAGTGCCAGCTAGTAGTGGCAGCTGTTTAAATCTTTGCTTTTGCTTCCCATGGTGTTATTGGCGGGTGTTTATAGGAAACTGCACTGCAAAGCAGGAACGGCCCAAATAAGGCACGGGTGCAGGCTGGTTTGCAATGTGAAGGATGTAATTCCATTAACTGTAGCTCTGAGGTATCTGCTCATCCCAAGTGGGCCATCTATTCCATATCGTCAATAGCTGCGTGTCTCCCTTGCCTTATTCCCTGCAATCCCTTCTCTGCTCTGTGGAGGGAGAAGCAAGCCCAGTGCATTCGCTGGGAGCTGTGATGCTCAGCTGTTCTGTTCCTTTAGTGCATGGCAGGGTGAAATAACATCTTTTACAAACCTGCTAATAGATTGGCTGACAAACTTTTGGTCAAGCAAACTCTTCAGGGTCAGAGATCAAAAGAAAGGTTTATGTGCTTTAATGCCTGTTATATGTTCTTCCAAGTTATGTTAGCAGCCCTAATAAAATATATTCTCTCTTTTGTGTTTAGGGCAGAAGGAGAGCAGGAGCTTGTCACAGTGATTAGGAGTGCACTTCATTAGGGGAAAGTTTATTAGTTGCCTGAGGAAGAAAGAACTCTGAATTTTAATGGCAGCCTTTTATGTAATTTTCATCAGGCCTGGAGTGCAGAGGCTTAGGTCTGGAGGCATAAAGCTAATTTTGGGATTCAGCAAAGATAAGATGTGGTTCTGCAGCAAAAATAATGTGATTATGCCAGAGGCCAGCACTGCCTAAGGCAGTGAAGCATTTAGCAAGTGATTTGTGTGCACAGGACAAATTCCAGTTTATGTGGAGCACCAGAGGACTCCAGGGTTGTCCACCACCTCCAGTGGCCTGGTTAACTAGCCTGGTTAGTGGCTGGTTAGCAGGCTGTGGGGTTGGGCAGGGGTAATGGCAGGAGCAGGGCTCTGAGTCTGGCGTCTTTGTTTGTATTCCCAGTTCTGCCGTCAGCTTTCTGCGTGACTTCAGGTGAGGTACTTGATTTCCAATGTCAGATCAAGGAAATGCACATCTCCTGAGCTTTCAGAAAGCTTCTTTCACTAAACCTTACACGTTCAAATCCTCAGACACAAATTGTTAGATAAATATCAAGTTGTTAAGTGATTGATTACCCAGTGTGAACAATAGACTAGCTTCAAGTCAGTGCTTGTTTGAAACCACGATTTCAGAGCATACAGCTAACGATACGTACGGAATCTATAGAAATGTGTAATCCAGGGCAAATATTTTAGTTACAGTTTTCCTGCTGAGGACTTTTCACTTGGTTCTAAAGATGATCAGTGTCTTTGTCTTTGCAGCAGTGTGTGTAGTAGCACTCACATGCACTTTATTGCAAGGAACATGCTTGTTCTGCAAAATATGTTTGCAAAAATCAGGAAAATGCTACACAAGATGACATGCTGGATTTTATCTAATGGATTATTCCAGGTGGTCTCATGCATTCAATAACATGTTGTCAGCACTTTTAATGTACACTGGCCATGGAAAGGGTGTTTTCATGCTTTTTTTTTTTTTTGTCTTCAAGTTTAATGCAGTTTTGTTCTTCTTGTAGGTGACTTTGCACCCAGCTGTGAAGAAGCATCTCACAGAGGGGATATATCACATCCTTGACCTTTGCATTGAGCGGGACGTCAAGTTCTTAAATGCGTCGCTACCAGCAGGTGTAAGGGAGGTCTTTAAGGATCTGTACAATGATTACAACCGCTACCACAAAGCAAAAAAGCAGGGGGAGGAAAAATATACTGCGTGATGAATTCTGCCTGGTGCTGCATGGTCAGCTATGAGTTGATCCAGCAGTGCTCAGAAGACCCTCAGTTCTGTTTGCTTTGGGATGAGGAGTAAGATCAAATCTGAAGAGGGCCCTTTAAGCATGGGTTGCGTATTTTCTGTACAACCAACCTTCATAATGGGGAAAAGGGGATCAGGGAGGAAGTGTCCTGCTCCGTGCCACTAATGGCAGACTGAACTGCTGCACCTGCACCTGTGCAGCCCCCAAGCGAACTTTCTGGGAGCTTGCTGCAGTCTTGGCAGCAGATGCTGGGTTTCAGGCTTTGGCACATCACGGTGCTTTCTGTGGAAGCAATAACCTAGTGTAAAAGCCTCTGAGGGTTGTAACTCACTTACATGGGAAGCAGAATTAAAGCAATTATATGCATTTTTTTATATGGTGTTACTTCGTATCTGTTACTGAGGAACTTTGTGACTATCACACAGCTGTGTGGTAGGCTACTGTCACAATACCGTGGAAATACAGTAAAAAAAATAAAAAATAAAAAATGAAAACTCTTATATTTTTACTTGGTTGTTTTTGCTGCTGAGTCCAATCCTGAGCAACCCGACCTGACCTATTGAGTTTCCTTCTCGACTGACTTATCTTGCGATCCTCCTGATAATCAGAAAGACTGATTACTTAAAGCTCTGGTCGATTTACTGTCATTAAGCAATTACACTTGGTTATCTGAACTCTGCTAGCTCTCACATTGCATTTTTAGCTTGTGATAAATGCTAGGTACCGAGGCCTATCTGAGACCTCTTTGGTCTAAGCCGAGCCTTGTTGCTTTGCTTTCACTCTAGGTTAAGAGTAACCCAGGTGACGGTAATAAGTTGTGGTAAATTAACCACACTCAGGCCTGTAGAAGCTTCATCAAATAACTGTCTTTCATTAGCCAAACTACTGAAGATTATTGTGTTGTAAATGGTGGAGAGTAAAGATCCAAACTTTTTCGTAAGTGTTGGAACTCCTCACATGTGCACACAGTTAGTAGCTAGGCCTCGTTACTCTAACGTGATTAGCTGTGTTAAAATATATGTGGAGGAAGGCTGGAATGGAGTTAATTTTCTTCATAGCAGCTCTTTTGGTGGCGGCCTTTGCATTTGTGGTTACAAGTTGGTAACATGCCAGTGTTTCGGCTGTTGCTGAATGGTCTTTGCACAGCATCCAGGCTTTTTCTCCAAGCTTCTTGTTGGGGACATGAGGAGTGCCATCACCAGTCCAGAGGATGAAGTTTGGCTGCCACAAGAGTCTCCACGTGGCAAAGATGGAAAAAGTGAGCGGTGCTGTGGGACAGCTGGACCTGGGTGCCTGATGTTGTAAAGCCTTGGAGCTCCTCCTGCTCTGCCCGCTGGCTGCAGCCCTGGCTGGGTGCTTCTGGCACGCCACAAACCTCTGCTGGGACCCTGGCTGCAGAGCAGAGGCAGGTCCCTGGCGGGTGGCCCCCTTGGGTGGCTCCAAGCAGTGCCTGGGGCAGCTTCCTGGTGCCTGCCACTGTTGGCTTGTCCTGTGCCACTTCTCTGTTTTATTTCAAAGCTGAAACACTGCTGTGGGGCAGAACTGGAAGAACAATTCCAGCTGCATCAAGCCCCCGGGGCTGTGGGGCATTGAAGTACCTGGTAGGTTTCAGAAGGGAAATGTGTGTGAGCTGGGCGCAGCCTCTGTGCTGAAGGGAAGGCTGCTGATACACTAGTAAAAGGAGGGTTATGGACAGTGGGAGAGGATCTGGAAAGAGTAGTGAAAAAAGAGCTAGGTTTAAAGCGTGGGAGGAAGGAAGTGAGGTAGCAGCTCTGGCTTGTAAGTGTCAGGGCTCCCCCGATATAGCCATATGGTTGCAAGCCACACACGCAGCTCAAAAGCTCCCCGAGTGTAGACCACAGCGTAAATAACATCTTACTCATCACTTTACAAGAGGTAAAGTGCTGGTATCAGTTTTATTTCATCAGTATTAACTCCTTAATCTTTCTCAGCTTTAACTTGGCTTGGAAATGAAAACGTGTAAGTGCCTTCTACGGCCAGCGGTGGTGGAAGGAACAAAATCTCGCTGTAAAAAGGACGCGGAGCCTGAATGAATGCGAAATTGAAACCCTGCCACAAATAAACCTTTATTTCAAGCGTGCTATGCAACCGCTGCTTATCCCTTAGCCCTCTCCCTTCTCCAGACGAACCATCCCAATTCGCAAGCACAAAGCCGCGTTTCAGCGTGGAAGCTACAGAGGGGTTAAAAATAAGGCTGCATTTCACTTGCTAATCCTAGGTCTTTGTCCAAGAGCTGCTCTGGGCTTTTTAGCTCGCATAAATTAAATCACTGGCATAGGACCACCTGCTGAGAAAGCAGGCTTTGTTTTCTCCAGCGCGTTCCCACTGGGCTGCAGCGCTCCTCTGCTGTCGCACGATGGAGCCATCCTGCAGAGGTACAGAAGCAGCTCGGGAGCTCCTGCTTTTGGGGTCCTCTCTCTGCCAGGCTGGGTTAGCTGAAAGCTCGGAGCACCAGGCGGGCAGGGGGCTTGGCAGAAGCCCCGTCTCATGACTAAAGGATGGGATTACCACCTGCCTCCCAGCTGAGCTTCAGTTGCGTGGTCCTTAGGGGCTTTTGGGACTTCAATTTGGCCAGAGCTCCAGCTGTGACGCAGTGCATCCCTTCCGAGGGCTTCTCTCCGTGCTACCATGCCTGCAGAAATGCCTCACATAGGTATTGCTGACAGGCTGAGGTTTTTAGGGTCCCGATGGCTGCGCCCCAGGCTCAGCCTGTGACTTGGGTGTGCTGGTTTTATTTAGGTCTGGGCAGCACCTGAACCTGCCTCCCCTATGCCCAAATCAGCCCAGGTATGAAGTAAGAGACAGGATGGGTGAGAAAAACAGTCACAACTGGCAGGCATCACATTGGTTTTCCTTACCCCTTATTTTTATGTAGTTGCTGTGAAAATTGGCAGACTTTTCCACTTATTGAGGGTGGGGCTTGATTCCTAGTTTATCTTGCTTTATAGGATAGAAATACCCCCAAAGATGATAGTGCAAGATGGTTTATTTTGCTCATTTACAAATAAGTTATTTGTCCTGTTCTTACCTGGTGGGAGGAGACAACGTACCGAGTACTTTACTTTGAGTTTGAAATGGGTCCAGAAATGTCAGATTTGATTTTCTGCTTGCTGCGGGGCTGTGGCTTGGATAAGAGACGTCTCCTTCCAAAGCTTCCCTTTTGGGTTAAAACAAAATGGCATGAGCAAAGGAGGACTCTGACAGATTCACCTATCATTGTTACTGAACCAATAAATGTTGGCAGCGATGGTAGCCGTAGTGGGACTGAAGGGGCTTTTGTGTTGTACTGACTTGTGAGGACACTTGCCTTGAGCTGCCATAATTGCTTTTCTACTCGAAGTGGATTTTAGCCATTCAGATGGGGACTGCATTTGTGTCTTAAGCAGTGTTTGCGAGTGAGGAAAAATGATTTTTTTTTTTAATTATCTTCAGCAAAATGACTTAATAATAAGCATAGAAGTGCCACTGTATCACTTTCTGGCAGGGCTGTTTGCCCACTGTAGGATGATTAGTGAGATATCCTGCAAATGGTTCAAGTTCCCAAAAAGGAGGATGCTTGTGTTATCGCATCTGCACTGTACGATTTGTCAGATGTGAGTGAGAGTATACGAAAGAAGGGGGGTTGGTAACTTTCAAGCCTGGAAAATTTGTGAAACTGTGTGTCCTTTTGACCTTCTCACAGCTTTTAGTCTAGGAGAGCCCTCTAGCAAACTCTTCATCAGTTCTTCATCAGAATTTGGGAAGAATAAATTAAGGTACTCCAGGTGCTGACGCCGTATTGCCAGCCCTTTCTTCATGCAGAAGAACACTGACTTTTTGTGTACTTATTTCTAAAGACAGTAAGGAGAGAAAATGGCAAAATTTACTTGGTCTTTTGCAGCATCTTCTTACGCAAGGATGGGGTGGCAAGAGGTACAGGCCTGCAGCAGTTTGGCAGCAGCGGCTGTTTGGTTCTTGCTAGGTATAGGAGAGCCTGATTCTGACACAGTCCTGGCATTTTTAAGGTTGATGGAGACCAGCTTACGCCCCAAAGCAATTGGCATCGGTTTGATTGCTTCCTGCTGAGGTTAGATTCAGAACTGCTTCCCGGAGGGAAATGTTCCACAGATCTCCTGCCCTCTAGTAGATGTCATTTAGGGAGGATGCCACAGATCCTGGGCCATCTCTCTCCAGATGTAACATCTTTTCAACTATTCCCCCACAGCCAGAGGAGAGGAGTCTTTCTGCTGACAGCCAGTGGAGAGGAGAGGATTTGGAAAGCAAGCAAAGAGGAAAAGGAGAGGGAAGCCAGGGACGTGTCCCCTGCTAATTCATGCAGCAGCTGAGTTTTGTGCTAAGTTCAGGCAGCCTTTACTTTATTTCTCTAGCCCCAGCTTGAGGGACTCGTTCTGCAGACATTCACAGAGCTGTGCTGGGGCTTCTCGGGAACAGGGACAAAGCTGAGCATCACTGTCCTACGGATGAGGGCCATGGGCTGCTTCTGCTGCCAGAAAGGAGAGAAGAAAAAGAGCAGGGAAGGAAGCTCAGGATGCAGTCACACTATTACTAGGGTTCTCTGCTGATGAGCTGACCTTATTAACAATCTGGTTTCGGGTAGGAAATCAGCAGCTTAAAAATAAAGAAAGAAGCTTCTGGTAAGCAGAAAGCAGAGCAGCTTTGAAAACCAGGCTGTTTCTGGTTCTCAGAGCATCTTAAACATCCGCTGCTTTATTTGTGGTATTGCAAGCACCTAGAAACCTCTTTTGGTCACAGACCTCCGTCGTGTGCTGCAGTGTGAACTGCGAGCGGGCACTCGCTGTCCTAGCACACCACCAGGTGTGAGAGACAGTGGGTGGGAGAAGCAACAACATTGCAGGGAGGAGAGGCTGGTTTCTGTTCAGTTTGTCGTGCCAGTTTTAGAGCAGCTTGTGGGAGTTCCCTTCAGTAACCTCAGGGAATCGTATTGCTGGGTTTGTTTTTTTTTCTTTGTTAATTTTCTGGGAAAAGGAGTGAAAAGTAAATGCCAACGTTACAAAATAATCAACTTTTTGTGTTATGACACAGACGGAAAAATCCATAAAAACGAATCTGATCAGCTGCTGCCATTGGGTGAATTACACGGCCTGCGCGGGGGAAGCCTCAGCTTCATCGGGCAGGGCATTAACTCAGGAGGGAGGGCTGACTCAGTGGCTGTCAGCCCAAAAGGGAAAGTACCCATCCTTACTCATCGCTTGAGGAGAAGCACTAGAGCAAACAGATGCTGATTTTAGCCTGGTTAAAGAAAAAAAAAATAAATAATTGTCTGTCCCAACAAAGGGACTGCTGCTTGTTCCTGCCAACGGGGCACAGCGATGCAGCTGATTCTCAGCTCTCCGTTGGGAGGAAAGCTCAAAGCTTTCATTTGGCTTCGCTCCTGGATCTGCTGCAGGTCACTTGTGTTGCCTAGGCTGTGCTTTCTGTGGCCCTCGCACAGACGAGAGTCTTCCCTAGAAAGGACTTGCGAGGTTTGCACAACGTGCTCCACGGGTTCCCGGCTGAATCGAGCTCCTTTGTTTTGTTTTGTGCTAGAGGTGAGCAGTACAGCATCCCTGCGTTTATTCACCATATCCCAAGTGATTATCAGAAAATGTGTAGACTGACAGCCTAATTCCTGCCCCTTTTGTCCTCCCGCTAGCCGTGCATGAAACTTGCTGTTCTCTTAATGTGCGCTTTACTTTCTTTTCTCAGACTTGTCGAGACCGCTCGGTGTTTTCAGGAGATGGCTATGCAAATGTGTGCTGCCGGTACCTGATTCTTTCAAACTGACATTTTCAAGTACGTTCATTAATGGTTTCATAACCCAAGCCCGTAACAGGGAGAGCCTAGAGTGTGTGCCTCCTGGTAGCACATCCAAAAGAAATGTGTGTCTAAGAAACCTGTTATTAGCAGCTCATATTTTGTTTGTGCAGTGACATCTGAGAGACTTCCTAAGCTACTTATTTTTCCCTTGCTTCAGAGGCAGATTTCTTACTGCAGCAAGGGGCAAATCTGTTCTTCAGATCTCAGCCTGTGCTGTATTGTCTGGGTGAGGAGAAATACTTTTGTTCCTGAACCATGGAAACTTCACCAGCTGGAAATCTCCTTTGACCCAAACGCTCTCTCCCTGCAATAGCTAGGGATTATCATCTCTCACGGTATTACTGCCCTCGCTTTTGCCTTAAGCTGCTGTTGCTGTAGGAGCAGCACCGGATCTTTCACTTCTCACCTACTAGCAAGGGGACTGTGCCCCAGCAGCACGTGTTTGAGGGGAGGCTGAGCACACATGGGTGGGGAAAATCCATTAGTGAGTGGTAGTGTTGAACTTCAATGCCTTGAAGTTTCGACTTGTTCTTTCTGGGTAAGTATAATGGTATTACAGCTGGGCCATGTGTCCACAAAGCGTGGATAAATTGCATTAAATGGTTCCTCCTAGCACT
Organism: Anas acuta; assembly: GCF_963932015.1. Classification (NCBI taxonomy): domain Eukaryota; kingdom Metazoa; phylum Chordata; class Aves; order Anseriformes; family Anatidae; genus Anas; species Anas acuta. The sequence continues at coordinate 42,551,827 of NC_088981.1, forward strand.
CTTTCATTCCTGGTTTTGGAGATGAATATAAAGCAATGTTGTCTTAACACAGAGGCAGTACCTGAAAAATGGTTCAACCTCTACACGTAGGTCCAGGGCCTTGAGAAGCAGTTGTACGTGCATCTTTTTTTCCCTGCCAGAGTGCAGTAGTGGTAATGTTCAGAATTAACTTCTGCACACGATTCCCAGGGACTTCTGAGGGCGGAAACATGCCCTTAGAACTCATGGCACTTCTCATCTTCAAAGTGCATTATAATCATTAATACATTAATTAGGCATTCTCCCCTTCCTTCCTGCTAAGAAGGTTTATTAAGTGGAATGTATTTATTTTGGGCAGCTTCTACAAGCAATCGAATGAATAATTTTCCTAATAACGTTAATAGCCAAGACATGAAAGGGAACAGGGATGATGGGAAGAACAAGGGACAAAGGTAAATAAAGCTGCACTGCGAAAAGAGAGGAGCAATTTCATTCTAGGCGTAATTCCACCTACCCCTGCAACTCCCACCTGGCATCTGTGCAGCCTTTGTTGCTTCTGTCTCCCCTAACCTCCGTGTCATCACACATCTATCCAACCTTTATGTCAGCACACACAACTTCAGAAAAGGAGGTCATGTATGTTGGGGACCTGCAGGAAAGGAAAATGTAGAAATAGCTTGCAGTTGCAAGGTGAAGAAAGCCTATTTAAATGTTTGAATTACGTATGCTTTCAATGCCTGAAGTGTTTCTATGAGAACTAGTGTATAATCTAGCACGTTATTTCACAGTGGGTGAGTTGCAGGACTCAGGGGGTGGAGGAAGGTCATGAAAGAAGATCGTGGCAGGTCACCTTTCTATTCAGGTTGAAAATTTTAATCTAAAACGAATGAAATCTTGCTTTCCATCCCCATCTTTACCCCTCAAATATTATTATATCCTCAAAGCACATACAAATGCACGGTATATAGATGTTACCATACATATGTTGGTTTTGCTCCTACTATTATAGTAAACGTTGGGGGAAGGACATAAAATGTTTGCTCCGAATAAGGGCATACCCCCACAAAAGCGCTGAGGCCCTGTGATTTAGAGGTTTGAGTGCTGCACTGTGAGTTCAGTGATTTGTATATTGGGCAGTGCTCTGCTGGTTGCTAAATGATTTCACCTCTGTCTTCTTCCTGTCCTGTTTATTTAGATCCAGAAGCTTATAAGCAGGGGGGGACTACAAACTAGATCGTCTGGCTAGACCTCTCATGTACCACATTGCAGTCCATTGAGCTTAATATAGTTAGGGCTGTAGTGAGCCCAATAACCTGTGGGTAGTTGCAGCATGTCTTCCACCAAGCCCAATGTTTGACATTAAGCTCTTCAGGCCAGGAGGTGTGTTCTGAGTAGTTATTAAACCAACATCAACACCGTGAAAAACAAGGGTGATATCAATAATTTTAATTAGAAAAATCTATTAATATTTTATTGGTTAAGCTTGCAAAGACTTTAAAACTGTGAAGCCAGCTACTATATATCATCTGTAGCCTTCAGAATTATAAACTGAATCGCTGCAGAAAGGAGACTAAGAGATGTTTTTTCAGTTCTAGTATGCAAATACTTCTGTAGGGCAACAGACCAGGTATTTGAGTGTTGTTTAATACAGTAGAGGAGGATGTAACAACAACAACAAATTCACAAAAAAAAAACATAGCTAGGAGCTGTGTTCCAGCAAATGTAAATTTGCAGTTAGGCGCAAATAGTTACTGAGCTCCATAAAGTAGTAAGGGAGTAAAATGCTACAGCTGGTGGCATCCAGGATAAATGTTATGAGTCTGATTGTAGATTTTTATTAAACAACATAAACAATCAGCCCTATTCTTATACATCTTAATGCCTAATTTAAAGTTCAAGTAGTATGCCTGTGCTGCTTTGATGGAGAGTGGCTTGCCAAATGGAGCAATTTTTTGGAGGGTAAGAGTTCTTTTGGCTAATGTGCATTTGACACTTTGACAGCTTCACTCAAACTCTGTCAGACCAAGACATGTTTGTCATCATCTTTTTTTTACTGAAAAAGCTAAGCTTGTCTGAAATCTTGAAGGAAAAAAATGCTGACTTAAAATCGTGTCAGGGCAGGAATGGAAGGATCCTTTTTAACCACCTGCCTGGTTGTAACAGGAGCTCATCTCCTCCCTTCTGCACTTCTGGCTGTGGAGAGTTTGCCACTGCCTGCCTGCCATCTGCAGGAGTGGGGGAAACAAACAAATAGGCTGAGAAGTGACCTCAGTCACTTGGAGGCACTCACAGCACCAGCAGGCAAACAAGATCTCAGCTGATGTCCCGCATGTTGAAGTGCTGAAAAGTCAGGCTTCAGTCCTGGCTACCTGATAGCCTTGGCTGTGGGTGCAACCTTTGCTTTAGCCCTTATTGCCTTAGCACCACAGGTGCTGCCACTACAGCTACCTTGATTAAAGGTGGCCAAAGCATAGCCAGAAGTGCTGCAGCCGTATTTCTGACGGCAGAGCATACTTTGGCTTTAAAACCTGGCCATGGGCACAAGAACAGATTCTCTTTCTTGCAGCAGCATGGGAGTGTTCTGACTGTGCAGCAGAGTGAGGGGAAGAAAAAGAGTGCAATGGAAAAAAAAGGAGTGAAATGAAGTTTGTGGTTGTAGGGCTTGTTGGGCAGCTTCTGCTCTGTAGCTAGAACTGAGCTGTCGCCCTGGTTCAGTGAATGAGAAGAAAATGAGACACTGAGGCTTCCCTGCTTAAAGGTGCAATGATAACACTTGTTTGGGAACCAGATAGATTGGGAATCCATCTTTTCGAGTCAGTCTTAAAATGAAACTTGTAGGGATTCAAACACAAGTATGTTTCTGGATTTTGTTTTGAAGCCAGTAGGAAATGTTCAAGTCACACACAGACAGCAGAAGTAGAAATTCCCAGTGCAGCCCGGTTCAAAGCATGGCCTGCCCTGCTGTTCCTATTTTTAGTATTTCAAGAATGCTTTTATTTTATTGGTATGAGAGACAGCTGGGATGGGAATTGCAGCATAGAGCGGGACAGGTTGAAACAAAAAGGCAGTTCAGGGGCAGCCCCTTTTTCCTGTTCCTTTAGAGCCGATGCAGAATGCAGGTGAGTAACAGAGGGACTAATTTCTTGCAGCTGACAGATGTTAGCTGGAGCTGTGGTTTCCCCAGCTTTGAAAAGCAGCTCTTGAAGGCTGCATGGCATGCGTTACGGTGTGGGTGGTTCCACTTTCCTTGCCCTGGATTCCCGCAGGACACGCTGCTCTTCCCTGTCAAGATGTTTAGCACTGGACACGAGCCCTGCTCGGCTGTGGCCTGTTAGCAACTGCAGTGTGAGCTGGGATATGGTGAGTGTGGGCTCCTTGTGTTGTGGCCTTGTACGAGGTAATGTCTGTTGTTGCTCTTTGACCAAAGCTTGAGATGGTTTTGTGCTCAGCTTTTGTGGACACCTTGGCTCATGAGCCTTTATCTTGTCCTGGTTCTACTCTTTGGAGCTGGGTACGGTTGTCTCTGGCAGGCCGCTTATCTTCCCTGCGAAGGGCTGTATCCCAGCATCTGCAGTATTTCACCCCTTCGTGCACTTCCTCTGTTTGCATACCGATTACAGAAATAATTTTTGCCTGCTGTACAACATTCCATGGGTTCCAGAAATGCAGGCTATTGTGTTTGTTAAAGAAAAGAAAAGCTGTAGCTTGGTATTTCGTGTGAAATGCTCCTCAGTACGATGTGGCAACTGTGTCAATAGCTCTCAGGTTTCTGAGATGTTAAATTGAGAAATTAATGTGGTGCATCAGGGCACTTGAGGGGAAGGCAGGCTCTATAGCAGATCACTGAGCCGCTTAACTTGCTCTAAATGTCCCACATATTTTCAACTTGTGTTTTCAATGCACATCTTCTGAAATGCCCTCACCTTCTTCGATTCCAGTGACAACAGTTCCCATGGGTCTTCTGCAGCATCATGCAAAGCATAAGCCCTGCCACTTGTCAGTCTGGTGACAGCTTTTCTTGCACATGCCAGCTGCATGAAGCCATGCTACTGTGCTGATCATCTTGCTCCTCCTGTCTTGGGTTGGATGTTTCTGCATCTAAGCATTGAACAAATGGACTAATCCACATCTTGGAGGCCAAGAGATTTTCAACATCTGCAAGAACCCTGCCCTACCCTAACAGAGGGAGGGTAATGGACCCCAACAGTTTGATGCCATATGGTTTTGGCTGATTTATGGCTTTAATCATTTCCTTTTGGCAAGGGAGTATCCAGCTCTGTGCTTTCCCTACAGGAACTGACTCATGGAAATGGAGTTTTCCCCCAGTGTGCTGGGAGAGTGAATCTCTGTGTGTGAGGAAGCCAATAAGCTAATGTGCAGATTTCTAAATGTGGGGGAAAACCCATATTTGGCCATTTTAAATAAAGCTAATTTTATGCATCAGCCAATTGCAGGTTCATCTATTCTATATCACATATTACTCTGCCTCATTGCTCACAAATTGCATAACTGGTGACCTGAATGTTGGTGCTGTGCAGAGGCACATGCTGGCTGGTGGTGGATAGAGCTGATCAGATACGTGCTGATAATCTTGATGTAACCATGCAAGTGGTGGCCTAGCTGACAGGTCTGTGCAGGTCATGTGTCCTGTGTTGATAAAACATCATGGCCTTCAGCACTATCATCATCTAGGCTCCAACCTGCAATTTGTGGATCTGAAAACACAAACCACTGTGAGCTGGAGGCTCAGACGGGCAAGCACATAGTGACCAAATACAAAGTAAAGTGTATTTACTTAAGCCTCAATGAAAATGATTTAAGCAAATACATTTTATCTCACTTCTGCGATAGGCCAGGAGTGTATGCGGCCTGCCAGTGCAGCTCAGCAGCTATGCTTTGTGAGTTGCTATAGCTCACCTATCTGAACTGGAGCCTGAGAGGCCCATCCTTGCTATTGCAAGACTGAACTGTTGCAACACTATCTGTGATCCAGCCAAAAGAAGGAGAGGGCGCTGTGGTAGGGTGTACTTCAGGTTGTGTTTGAAGGAGATCCAGCTGACCATGGTAGAGCTCTCTGTGGGTCCTGGGGTCTGTGTATTCTGGGTCCTCACAGGATGGGTGCCTCTGCTTTGTTAGAAGTGTCTTGGTAAACTGGGTAGTGTCTCACCTGTACCATCAGAAAGGTTTTCCCTTCTGTGTTGTTTTCCTCTGTCCTAGGATGAAGTGCTCCAAACGATGGAGCATTCTCAGTATCCTCAGCAAGTTGTTTCCCACCTTTGAAGACTAATGCAATGGAAATTTTTCTTTGAGCTTCAGCCTGACTTTCACTGGATCAATTCTATCTTCTTATTCCTGGATACAAGAGGCAGTGGCAGGAGATGCAGGATTTCTTGCATCAGGATTTGGAGGCACAGCATCAGCCTTTCCCCAGCTGTGAAGCAGCTGTAGATGGTCAGGCTTTGAAGCAGCGATGCCTTTCCCTCACGAACAGGAAACCTCCTGCGTTTACCCATGTTGCTTGCTGACCCCCTGGTTGAGATTATTTTTTTTTTTAATTATTTTGAAACATTCCCATTGTACACAATACATACGCAGCTACAGCCCTAAGAGAGTATCTATGCTGTTACACACAACCAGGCTGTGCCCATGGCTAAATCCACAGCCTAGCAGAGCATTAGCTGACAAGCAGGTGATACGCCGAGAACAAATGGGGAGCACAGAGGGTGTTTGTTAGGCTCCTGGGGCTGAAGAAGTGGGGATCTGTGCTTGGGAACAACGACAATTTGCATCTAATTTCTCTGGGCTGCAGTCCTGGCGACAATGGTAGATGTTCATCTGTAGCATGAAACCGCTGTGTGGCCGGGGCTGAATGGCTGCCTTTGTTCAGGGCCGGAGCAGCAGGAGCACTGCAAATCGGGACCAAAGCACCGTGTCACACAGCTTTGCCACGAGCACCAGAGGGGGGAGGGAGAGAAAATACACGCTGGTAAGGCCTACCCCAGCCTACCCAGTGTCTCCTGTGCCCCAGGGGAGGTGCTCCTGACACCGAGAAGCCCTCCTCCTGCTAGAAAGCAAAGAGAAGCCAGCGCCATCCTCAAGCGACTCTCCCATGGGGCCACAGTCAGGGCCTGCCCATGCTGGGGTTGCCTCAGCTCTGTGCTGAGAAGGGAAGGAGAAACTGTCTGGTGCTTCTCCCAGGGGAATTTGGGAGGGAAGGTCAGGCAGGGGTGAGCCGAGCCACGCAGGAGGTCCTCCTCTTGCAGCTAGCTGGGATGCCAGGGAGAGGTTGAGCAGCACTAGGTGTTAGGTGGCTGGGGCAGGGTCTCCTCCCTAGGTGAGGCCTCAGTAGGGTGGTGAGGAGGAGTGTGAAGTGTAGATGCAGGGCCCTGTGCCTCCATCAGACACCTAATTTCAACCAGGTGAAATTACAGGTGGCTGGCATTCCCCTCCTGCCTTTGCTGAGGCATGCTCAGCACTGGGCCCAACGTTCACTTCAACACCCTTTGCAGGGGGCCCAGAAAGTCCCTCTCCAGGCAACTCAAGGCTCACGCTGGGCTGTGAAAACCGTGTCCCCTGAGGCTTTAAAGACTGGAGGCAACAGCCACAGAACAAGTTACTGTAGACAGCAGCAACGTAACCTTCCCCACGGTCCCAGGCTGAAGTACCCTGTCTCATAGCTGGTCAGCCCCTGGTTGTCCTCCTGCCCCTTCTCCTGGCTAATTGCAGTAGCTGCATTCCTGATACATGCACCAAAAGAGCAGGCAGCAGATAATCAATGGGGTCTTCTACTGGTCTCTTACCAGGCATGATTTGTAGGCTGCTGTTAACTGCAGCAGGAGGGAGGGAAGTGTGGGGAGCGGGAGCCTATTCTCTCTCCCCACGGAGAAATAATGCTTGGCTTGGGGATTAACTGTGCCAAGCACTGTCGCAGAGACCTGGGTTTCTCCCGCCTCACCCACCCCATTGTACTGTGATCACCATGCCAGCTAAATTAGAAGTACTGTTAATTGCACCGTGTGCTCCTAAGCTCCTTTCCATGGCTTTCTGGAGGCTGATTAAGAGAGAGAAAGTGAAGTGGGGATTATTGGGATCCTGGAGAGTTAGTGGGGGGGGGGGGGGGGAAGGAAATTCCTTGGAGGGGAAAAGGAGGGATTTGAACAGCTGATGGCAAGCCTCTGCAAACAAACCGGGAGAGTTAGGCAGCAGATGGACTAACACTCGCTGGGCTTGTGCCAATGCATCAGATTGATTTTAAAGATGAAGCACCCACTGCCTGGGAAAGAAAGCCAGTAGCCCTGTGAGTAGGAGCGCTTCCTGGCAGCTGTTCAAACACTAGCTGCCTTACAGTTCACTTTCAGTGTACCAGGAGTCAGTGAGAAGTGCTGGGGGCTTGGGATATGAAATACGACCAGTGGGGACTACAGACCCATAAAGGGATTATTTTTGCATGGAAGATTGCATGGAAAATAATGTCCATTTGCTCAGGAAAACCAGAAACTCACAGTGCACAATTAAAGTACAAGAACAGAGCAAATGGCCATCGAGTCAAACTCCTTGTCTTCTGACTGCATTTCAAGTGAAGCTGCAGAGTTCTCTGGAGTTCGGTTCCAGAGGGAATTTTCTTGCTGGACCTTGGCTGTAGACCTGCTTACGTGCTGAGGTACGACTGCTGTCCCTTATGATGTTAGCTGTGTTACAGACAGCTACTGCAATGTCTCTGAGCTGAACTCACAGAGCTACGTACCTCGGTGATGGGTTTGGATACATCCACTGACAAATGCCTCCTTTTCCCGCACCATCCATTTCCTTCTACAGGAACAATATGGACTGAAGTGGTTTATTATTCCCTCCTGCATTTTTCTCAAAATGAAATGAAAACCCCCCTGTTGGTGAAATAAGACTACTGAATAATAAAACACACGAAGGCTGTGTTCAGTAAAATAAGCATTTTCACAGCGGTTCATTCCATCACACTATACGTACATATATACGTGTATGTAATACAGCCTGATGGTCTACTTAATTTATGAAGGCTATTCCATGGTTGTTCATCTTAATTTCCCATTATATATAATTTGGTTCTCTTTAAGCATGCAGTACACTGTTTTTATGGGATGAGCAGCGTAGAGACACCAACTCAGGCCCTGAACCGGTGCCAGCTCCCACATCTTGAATTGCCCCTTGAACATAAGCTTATGTAAAAGTTAATCAGTTTTGGGGCTGATCGTACAGCATGTGCAGTTGTGATTAGAATCTATATTTAAGACTTGGCTGCCAAAAAGCCTTCAGCAATGACAAGCTTAGTTTTTCAGTGAAAAGCTCACGCAAGCACGGGGTGGGCCAGCAGTGCCATGCAGCTTAGGCTCTGCCGTGAGGAAATGTCACCCCCATCCTGCCTCTACCCATGCCAGCCCTCCAGCGAAGGGTGCTCGTGTTTGGCATCTGCCTCCTCCTCCTCCGGCGTCCTGCAGATTCTGGTGCAATCGGGACAGGGTGAGAAAACAAATAGGCTGCAGCAGGCATGGTGAAACACAGCCGTGGCAGATGGAAGAAGGCCAGCAGAGGTCTGTAATTGTGAGGGTCAAGGGCAGAGGTGGGAAAAGGTACAGAAGGAGCAGCATTAGCTGCTGGCTGCCATCGGTGGAGAGCTTCCTATGTTCCCTGTGCTGTGTTTGCAGAGAGGTTTGGAGGAAACAAACACCCAGCTGTCACTCAGCGCTCAGACGGGGCTCTGTCTCCACGGCTGGAGCAGTGTGTTTTGACTTTTGAGTAGCTGTGGCCTCACTGAAGCCAGAGAACCCGACTGGAGAGGATTTTTGGTCAGGTTGTCAGCTTTCAGTTAACTAAGGCTCTTATCTGCCTGCTTCGCAGTGACAACTGTTGCTCAGGGGCTGGGTGCCTTAGCCTTTCACTGCTGGCATGTCTGATGTGAATTGTGTGGCAGGTTCTGCTGGCTGCCTGGCTGTTCATTGCTTTGTGTAAAATAGACCTGGTGGTCCACAGAGAGCCAGCAGGAATCTGGCACAGGGACTGCCGGGCCCAGGTGACATGGCATGCACTGAATGACAGGGTATCCAGATGTACCCAGTCCAATAGGAGCTCTCTCTTCTGCTTCCCCAAAATAGCATTCCATTAACTGCAGCCCTCTCTTGGTCTGCTTTACTAAAAGACTAATTAAAACATTAAAGCAAAAGTTCCTTCCTCCTGTCACCCTGGGAGACTGCATCGCCCTTTGCAAAGCTGAGATATTCCACCCAAAATACACAATCTGTCCCTTGGGTTCCCCCAGACTTACTGCTCCTGAATTTGGTGCTCTGTCCTTGTTCTGCTTTAGCCACATCTGGTCCTGGCCCCAAACACACCACCTCAGCCTCATCCTGTCGGTCACAGACACGGCTTGTCCCTCACCCCTCCCTGCCTTCCCTCTGAACTCGGTTTCTCCTCCCAGTCAGGAAGATTTGGGGTCTGGAGGCAGAGATGTTTCCCCTCTGACAGCATTAGGCACCCTTTTATGCCTTGTACCAGGCACCTGGTCCACTGGGTCACCAGGACATGAAGTCTGCACCGTGCAAAGCCTGGCCCTGCACCCAGGCAGCCTTAGGCACCAAAAGGGACCAGCGCTCACTGTGACATGTGTGATGCAAGTGTGGTTCCCCGTTGTACCCCACCAGTATTATACCACTGGCTTCAGCTGGCAACACCGGCATAAAACAGAGCTTGATGGGGAGTCTGGTTCAGGGTTTGCCTCAGCAAACTCATTTAATGGGTTTCTAGAAGGAGGAAAGTCACGGTAACTGATGGGGAATGCATCAGGTAAGAAATGACAGGTGTCTGACTGATAGCCAGGCATGTTAAAGATATGGGTATTTACTGGCAGGGAGAGTTACTGGAGCAAAATATTTTGTGATTCATGGAAAAGAAATGTAAACATATAATTATTTTGTTTTACTTTCTCCTTTCCCGGTCACTGAGGACACTTGATTTAAAACGTTAGCTACCTGCCTGGAGAACAGAAATGTTCTCTGGGCAGATTCTGAGGCTGGTAGCACCAAAGTAAACCTGCAGTCGTGCTCCAGCATAGTCAGCGGAGTTCCTCTGCATTTACACCAGTGTTGTGGATGAGCTTCTGGCTCATGAGAGCAATCAAAGCTAATCGACGTGGCTGGAATTTGAAATTTCAAATGCTTCCCCTGAATGGTTGGTGAGCAATCTGCTGGCTAGGAATTATTTCCGGAAAGTATCCAGCAGTTAATTTCAAATCCCATATACATTTGAGATGTTCATAAGCTACTCGCAGACAATTTGCAAACAGAAAAAGAGGCTAAAATTCATCAAAATAAATGATCTGCCATGAATTATTCATTTGGCTCCCATCAATCATGCCAAATGTCTCCCTTGTTGTTAGTCTCTGCAAAGAGATCAGGGATTGAATTTAGCTTAGAGACAGAAGTATGCTTTCACCCCTAGAGGTGCCTCTTCAAAGCAGACTCGCGGCATGTAGGTGATGTGAATAAGAAAGCTTCAGCAGCACAAACCGCTCCTGCTCTGTGGATAAACAGCAGATTTCAGTCAGCAAGGCTGTCAGGCAGACTGCTTCCACAAGGGCCGTGATTACAACGACCGAACCCCAACCCCAAAAAAACAAAAAACAAACCTTGAACTTGAAGGGGATGGGAAAGGAGAGTTTGATGTGTTTCTGGATGTGCCGTGCATGGGTGTTTGTTGTGAGCAGGAAAGGTGCCTGTCAGCCCGTCCTAACAGCAGGCTGAGGGTAGCTTTGCTGAACGCACAGGTGAAGCAAAGCCTGGATGACTGAGAAATCAAAGAAGGGATCACTCCTTCAGAGTATTTCAGGCCCCAGCACCGCTTCCTTTCCTTGTGTATGCCATCAGTCTCTGGTCGTGCTGCAGCAAGGAGCACCGTGGGCAGCCAGAAGTGGTGTCCGTACAGCCCGGGGAGAGGGGCTGCAGCGGGAAGGCTCCGCAGCTCGGTCAGTATAGCGGGAAGCACATCCAGGCAGAGTGTTCGCAGGAACAAAGGTGGCTAATTGAAGGGAGAGGGCCTAATTCACTGCTATTTTCCTCAGGTTGACACCGGAGAAATACAGCGGACACCAGCTGCATTTTGATAGATGACAGTGGCATTAGCACAAATAAGAGCGCTAAGAATAAATAAGCTGTCATGTTGAAAGAAAGCTGAATTTGATTCAAAGGCAATACATGCAGCAGCATAAGCCCTCGGCACTTAAAGGGCCCACACAAGAGGATCTCATAAGCTGGCTTTGGTTGCAGCAGGGATGTATTATCCCTGATTTTTGGATAAAGGCATTGCTATGGCTGCATACGCAGTGACAAGCCAGACCCAACTTTTCAAAGCCTCAGCCCAGTGCCCGAGGTGCTAGGTTACAGCTTTTACCATTCAGAAAATGGATATAAATAGGGCATAATAGAGTTTCGGGAGCCGAAATGCCACATCGCTGAAAGACAGGCACTGAATAGCAAAACTGATAAGAATTTGTGTTGAAGTAATCTCTTTGCTCTTCTGTTTACATCCTCTGCCTTGCCACAGCCCCCTTGCTGTGCTTTAGACCCCCCCCAGCAGCATTTAGTGCAGACAAACGGGCTCTGCGAGAGGGGTCGTGTAGAGGAAATTCGGGTTTCTTTTTTAATTTTCTTTTTTCCTTGCAGTGGATTAGGAACAGGTTCATCAACAGGTAGGCATATCTGAGTTCGTTTCCTCGCTATTTTCAGCTTTTATCTCAGCCATTTTGACCTAAGAATGAATTCTAATTTACTTGTCAATTTATACGCAAAGTAACGGGGTTTGTTTTATGGCACGTTACGCGTGCACAGCCTCACGGCCCCAACAAGTGCCTGCCTCAGGTCTCAGGCAGGAGAAAGAGGGGGCTCAGCAGGTGACACCAGTCCCACTCAGAGGCTGGCCCCATCCCGTGAGGAGCCCTTGGGGACTGGCTGAAGCTGCCAAGTTGACACCTCAGGTACACACATGGGAAGGGGGCCTCCAGGGACGTGTATTTTTTTTTTTTTTTTGAGGGGTGGGTGAGAAAGAGGCAGGGTGGCTTTTCCTGGCAAGGATCGAGGAGCAGCCTGGCCACCTGAGCTGTGGGGCCACCGCCACAAGTCCCCCAGCCGAGCTGTGGTGGCCGTACTCTTGTGTTGCAGCCAGTGGGAAGGGAAGGGGACGCTGGAGGCTCACTGCTGCTAAAGTGCTTTGCCATCAGTGACACAGGCTCTGTTACCTCAGTTACCTCATGTTTCATTTTAAATACATTTGCTTGCAGACAGCAGTTTTGCAGTCTTTCTTACATTGCCATAGAAACAATCTTTTGCATTCCTCTATTTGTTGTGCATTTTTGTTAAAGGCTCTTTCTTCTTTACTTATCCACTCCATCTTTTCATTTGCTGCCGTTCTCTTCATTACGTTGCTCCAATTCCCTCGCCTTCTATCTTGACACGCCGCAGCTAAATATTTTCTCCATACAGATTCTCAGCTCACAGCCCCTACCTGTATAGCTGTCAAAATCCAGTGGTGATATATCACGTAGATAAGGAAATTGGGCTAAGTGTGTGTGTGTGAGAGAGAGAGAGGAGTGTGTACGTGTATATACACCCACAAGTGGCAGGCCGAGGAGAGGAGCGGGAGGTGGGAAGGAGTCTGATAATCTGGTGTCAGGCTGCTTGCCCTTGGCGGTAATGACACCGAATTTAATTTCGGCTTTGTGACTAGGGAATGAGGCTGCCGGTCAGATACGGGGCGTGGGACTCCAAGGGATTCCTCTCCCGGTTCACTCGGACTGGGAGGGAGCACGGCTTCGAACTTGTGTGCTCCACGTAATTATAAGAAGACGACAATCTTCTTGGGCATGCTGATTAAACAGAGAGATTTTATGGTGAATCACTCTCCCCGGTGGATTGCATGTGATTGTTTGCTTAGAAGAGAAGAGGAAGAAAAAAGGAAAAGGACGATGTTTATGGCTTTTCTGGTTGCAAAGGGTGACTTTTGCTAACACCCGGATTAAATTTGTTTCCCTTCACCTCTGCTCCAGTTGGCAGGAAGTACCCAAGAAGAAATAAAAGCCATTCATGAGAAAAGAAAAAAAGCAGATACATTCAGTAAGCAATCGCATGTAAACAAATATGTCTTTTCTTTCCCCCCACTCCTCATGGGAGGCTGCTCTACTCCCAGCAAAAGGACAGGCAGTGGCACAGCCAGGATCCCATTGCACTGTGAGGCGGGCAAGGAGCCAGGGCCGGGGTGGGCTCTCCGAGGACAGAAACCAGCCCAGGGTGTGCCGGGCTGCTCGGCTTCTCCTGAGCTGCCCGAAACGTCTCCTGGCACTCAGCTGCCACCGCCAGCTGTGGGACCTGGGAGATGTTTTGTCTGGCATTTCGTGTGCTGTGTGGTGGGCGAGGGAACGAGGGATGTAACCTGTACCTCCCTGCTAACGCCGTCTTTTCCCTTCTTTATTTATTTATTTTTTCCTTTCCTTTTTTCCTATTCAAAAGAAGGGTTAACTACTTTGCATTAACTCTGCAGTGATACCTCTTCTCACTTAAATCCCCCTTTTTTGGGGATGCAGCCATTCTGCATGTCCAGGCAAAGAAACCGTGACAAGTGGCCAGAGCATATAGGAATCCTAAAGTCCTGCTTGCCTCGTGTGACAGGAGGGTAAACAAAACCAGAACTGCTCTGGTAAACAGGGCAGGAGGAGAAGAATTAACAGCTGTAACAACGTTGGATTCACACGCAGCACAAACTGTGTGCCTTCCTTCCCTTGCATTTAGCAGAGCCTCTAGGAGTACCAAGCACTGCGATGATGGGGGTGGAGGGAGAGGACGAAAGGGGGAAAATGGGACAGGATTTAGTGTGATTCCTCCCACCCATCATAGTCTTCTCTCAACAGGAGTGTGCTCAGGGGGCTTGATTCCTGCTGTGTATAGATGCACTGGGCTTCTCTTAGTTGTTGTTTTTAGTATTTTTTTTTCTCCTTGAAGAAGCCCGACACCAAAATCTGCTTATAGTACGTAGTTATTAAGATCAAATGTAACGGTAATAGCACATGGCAGTCTTCTCTTTTCTGAATCAATTTGTGCTGTGTACGAATCTTAGTCCTGTCAGATGAAGTGAACTGTGACACTGTCTATCCATCCATCAGGACAAATTGAGCTCTTCGTACATTTACTCCTAGGACAGCTTGCTGCACTTGTGATTTATTCCTGTGGCAGAGTTTCTCTGTTTTGTAGGGCCAAATGCAAGAACTGTGGGGCCACTAGGTCCTTCAAAATTGAGAGGGCTGCATTGGCCACCCTGGTGTCACCTCATCACTTGTATTTCTCGTATTTCATTTCTCTTTAGTGTTGCTTGTTCTTTCATGTTTTTTTTTTTTTTTTTTTCTTTAATTGTATTTGCAGGGACCTCCTCTCCCATGCCACGCGTAAATGTCATGTGCACAAACTCACAGCTGACCCACAAAGATGATTCAAGCGCTATTAGCTAATGGGAGCAATTAGTGCTGCCGGGCTACTTGTGTGGCAGAGCAGGGTTTGTTAGGGTAGAAATGCACACAAATTTCAAGCCTGGTGGTGATGCAGTCAGAGCTCATTATTGGAAGAAATTTACAGTAGTGGAAAACTGTGAGAAGGCCAAGAACTTCAGCTCGGTGGGTCTGAAACGTGTCCCAGTGCTGGAGCAGAGCCCCTTCGCCCTTCCCAGGAGAGCAGGGCCACCCATGGCCATGGGCTGATGCTGTGCGTGGTGAAATTTCAGTATTTCCCCAGCAAAAGCCAGCATTTCTGAAGATATGCCCAAAGGCTGAACTTCAGGGTATGAGCTCCTCTCATTTACAACTCCATTTGAAATGGCTGGGACCATAATCTGACCTCTGGGTGTTGGCTGTGTGTGTGTGTGTGTCAGAAATGTCTGTTTCTCCATAAGAGAAGCTCACGGTGCTTGTTCCTGCATCCTGAATCCATAAAACCCTTTAACTTCTCAGCTGCGGCCATTGATACTTTTCTTTTCCCAAGTTATTTTTCTCCCTTATCTGCTCGGGGGACTTAATTACACGAGCAGCAGCTATGTGATGGATCGATACCTGACGCAGAGCAAGAGATGCTTCCTCGCAGCGCTTCCTGATGCTTGGACCATACAGGAGCATCCCAACCAACTCTGACCTCCACTGCCGTCTGCACAGCATTGACACGGTGATGATGCCTCCACCAGCACAGGCGCCCTGCTGCCCTCAAAGGACCCAGCCCCGTGACCAGAGGCTTCTGAGTGAAGTGTTTGCTTCCCTCAGCAGATGTGGTGGGGCTGCCGTGGACCTCCTGGAGATGGTGACCGAGGTCTGGGCTTGGAGCTGGGTAACAAAGCAGGGAAATCTGCATGACCTGCTAAGTACCCAGATGTGCAGAAGGAGGCTATGAGATCAGTTGCTTACACTCTTTTAGGATGTTCTGCGCCACCCCAACGAAGCAATGAGCTGTGGTAAATCACCCTTACGTACCCTGATGCTTTAGTTAAAATGTTTCATTAAGCAGCTCGAGTTGAATGTCTGGAAAAGTTTACACCTCCCACAAATTCTCCTCTGCTAATGGAAAAGTCATGTAAACAAGTATCGCTTTATTATATCCATTGTTCCAGTAATGCCCCTTTCCAAATGGGAACGGCTTAAATCAAAACAATTTAGTCCTTGTCTCAATGTAATTGCTATTCTGGCCAATTTTATTGAGGGGGAAAAAAAAAAAAAAAGAAAAAAAGAAAGAGACCATGAAAATACATTCACAGTCGCATGTCAGTGGGGAATAATGGTCCCAGCCCTCACGCTGAGCGCTCTCGGGAAGCCTCCTGCGTGGCACGTTTAAGGAGCACTTGCAGAGCTCGCATTGCCCCCGCAGCCGCTGAGCTTTCTGCCCCGTGCCTGCTCAGCCTGGTGGATGTGTGCAGTGACTCTTACCCCATGGGCACAGCTCTGGGGGTCTTTGTGGGGCTGGGACCCCGCTGATGCTCTGCTCGGATCCTCTCCCACAACTGGCCCGAGCTTTTTGCTGCAGAGCTCTTGGGCCTGAGGTGCGGACAGCCCTCCAGCCCTAACAGCGCTGTTTCTCTGACACTTTTATTCCCACCTGCTCTTTGCACCACCCACACTGCTGGTGGGGGATGCTCTCACACGTCTCCCTTGAAGCTGTGCTGGGACAGCAGGGCAGGACCCGCAGGCTCAGCTCCTTCTGCATGTGTCAGGGCAGGGCAAAAGGCTCCGGTGAGCATCGCTTTCCATTCAGCCGTCTGAACCCTGAAAGCTTGCAGACAATTTCCCTGTGGGGTCTTGCACTCAGAGCTTTTAAACTCTGTCCCCAGCCCTGCTTTTCAGCTTTCTCGGCGACCTTGCATGAATCGCTCGGCTTCCTGGGCCCTGGAGCAACCCTCCTGTGAGAGCGGCACCGACCTGACCCCGCGCAGCGGCTGGGAGCCTGCGGGGTGCCCCGTCCTACGCGCAGGCCATTATTTCCTACAGATCACCAGGCAAAGCTATTTCAAGAGACGGCGTTAGTGCAAGCACTCCTTCTGCATCTTTGATCGCTTGTCTGACATCGAGTAAGGAGAACCAGATGCTGTGCCATACGGGGTGCTTTGAATTCTCTGCTCTGTTTTGGGGAGAAAAAGGGGAAAATGAGACCAAGGCAGTTACTGGAAGGCAAGCCAGACGCAGCCGATAACTGTGCTATGTATAAAATATTTAATTCCACAGGATGAGTCACGCTGACTAGGCTGCTATTGACCTGGGTAACCTTAGTGAATATTGCATAAAAGGCCCTCTCGTTTTGTCACTATAAATAAATTCTGTGATTATTCACGGGGAGCGCTGGGTTGCTGTTACCACAGGCGGCATTACCACAGCGTTAGGCTCCGAGGTTGGGAGGCGTTCGTAGGGCCTGCAGGGCATCTGGGGCTGCCCTCGTGGGGTCACTGCCTTGCAGGGGGCCCTGCTGCTGCCCTCCAGCATCTCTGCCCCTGCCTGGAGGGAGGGGCGATTTTCCCTGCCAACAGGGAAAATATCGGGCTGCAAAAGCGTGGCGTGATGATTGGGAAAGTAACAAAAGGAGCCGAGGAAAAGAATGGGAAAGGAACTAAACATAGGAAATAGAATAAAGAAAAGGAAGAGTTAAAGTCTCTCCCTCCATGCTCCCCCCCCCACCTCCCCAGGCTAATTTTAATTACTGTCTGCTGCTTTATGGCACAGCCACCTCCTGCTCCACGTGCTGTAATTGGGCTGCCACATGCTATACCCATCCTGCAGGACGTGACAAGTACTTGTTGGATAACCAGAAATCTGTGCTGGGATCTGTGTTTGCGACCGGCCCTGCCTGTGGCCAGTCCCACACCGAACCCACCTTTGATCCTGAGCAATCCCACGCAGCCTCCTTGCCCTGCAAGGGTGTGAAGGAGCTGAGCTGTTCTTGTCCTCTGCTTTAGGAGAGGTTTCTGTAAGCCCTACAAGAAAACAACCTGGGCTGTAGCCTCTGGCAGTGGTTGTGCACGATGGCCAGCCTCAGGCAGGGAGGGAAGCATGTGCCTGAGGTCCTAAAGTCCTAAAAAAGGACCCTAAAAGAGGGAGAGACACCTTGGCCAAGGAGGGGGAGGGAAGGGCAGAGTGGCTGGTGTGCAGACCGGGCACCAGAGCAGGGAGCTATTCGGGTATGTCAGAGCTGCCCTTTGTGATGTTTTATTCCTGTATTTACTGATGATTAAGCACCAGGGAATGAAAAGGCAATTAGATACTTAGCCTGAAGTGTGGCCTCTTGATTTTTGTCTGAGTCGTGGCACCGAGAGGCAGTCCTTAACTGGCTCTGTGGTTGTGAGGGGAGCAGCACAGATCTGCACAGGAGATGTCCTTGCCCTCCAACAAGCGTCAGCTGAGAGCAGCCAGGGGTGGAGAGATGCCTGGTGGTTGGGTTACGGTGCTTGAATCCAGGGTGGATGGTGGTGTCAGCTTTAATAGTGTTGAGATAGGGGGTTGACCATCCGTCAACACAAATTTCTGATCTCCTTCCCCACTGTGTGCCCTGCCCTGGGCCTCCTTGGTGTCATGCCTTCTCCCAAGCCCTCGTGACAGTGCTGCAGAGGGTGACGGTGCTCTTCCCACCACCGCATCCCATCTGCCTCATCCTCTCATCCCACAAAGCACGGGCAATGTCCCATTCACCCACAGTGTTTTTCAACAGCCATCTTGTGCCTGCAGTTGTCTTCATTGGCCACGTAAGCGGGTCTACCAGGTGCTCATCTCAGCTGCTCAGCTTGGTCTTCACACCATGTCCTCACACAGAGGGTGAGCCCTGTGGCAG
The DNA here is from genome assembly GCF_963932015.1 of Anas acuta. Lineage (NCBI taxonomy): Eukaryota > Metazoa > Chordata > Aves > Anseriformes > Anatidae > Anas > Anas acuta. The sequence goes on from NC_088981.1 coordinate 42,570,165, forward strand.
GTGAAGGTCTTCTTTGTTAATTACTTAACTCTTCAAGTCCTTTACTTGCAACCATCTATATCCACAAACCAGGTAACTAGATATCATAGGCTTATTTTATGGCTGGGAAAATTAAATCCATGGAGTGATCAGCAGGGTTTAAATGGAAAGAGACATATGTTAAATGACTTTCCAAGAACATTAATGTGTTCGCTGTCCCCAGAGTCCTTGGCTTAGATTCAGTAGCAGAGAACATAATCGTAATAGAGTGGCAGTGGATTGCTTTAAAATTATTTTTGTGTTTGAATTAAAAGACCCACCTTACAGAAGGTGCCTGGGTATGTGTGTGTGTGTAGGGGGGAGTCACGATAAATGCAAGCACCTGGCTAACAGAGCATCACTGTGTTGATCTGGCAAAAGCTTGCTCATGCTATTTACCAGAGTTTCGGGAACTGGAACTAAAATATGAGCTAGACCATTTGCAGTTCTTTTTCTCATATCTACAAGTTTTACTGTACACATTGTCACCCACCAAAAGTTACTATTTTCACAGAAAGCTGGAAATAATATTCAGCACCAAGGCATGAGTAGTCAATGGAAATTTGCTGGGGTGATGCGATACCGCTAAACAGACCATCTTGCAGGGCATGCAGATACATCTGGAGTCTCTCTCTGCTCCTTGCACAGTCCCAGCTAAACTGCTGAATTAACCTCTTCCCCTGGAAAGCACATGTGATATATTTCTAACTCACCTTTGGCTCTTAAATATTTTTACACCAAATATGCCGCTCTGCTCTGCAAGCATTTGCACAGCGCTCGCATTATCGATGCAGTGTACACACAGAGGTGCAGGGGGACAGGTTTTCAGAAAGTGTGCCTTGAGTGTACGTTTAAAGACAGGAGCAGCGGCGTAAAATTAGGAGCAGTTTCAGGCACGAGCAAGGCAGCAAGCCCACTGCAGTGCTTGGACTGCAGGCGAAGGAGGGATTTTGGAGAGCAGGTTACTGGTGGCAGCACCGACAGGGCCCTGCTGCTTGTAAAACAGCGCTGGCACCTGACTTGCTGACCTAGAAGGCTCCAAGATCTTTCTCGGGAAGTCACAGCTGCCATCTGAAATGCCATATGCAGCGAGAAGGGGTTGTGCAAAACACTGCATGCCTCAGCTGAAAACCCTCCTTGTTGGTGTCAGTGTTGCTACAGAGCTACGGAAGGTTTTGTGCCCTTTGCGATGCTCTCAATCAATAGTCCTTGATGCCCAATAAAATACGTGTTTTGGCCAAATTACGCTCATTTTTGCACCAGGCAAACTGCCTCTAACATTCTGTGCTTCCTTTTCCTAGCAACTTTTGCATCAAAGACAAGCCCTGTTAATGAGCTAAAGCTTTCTCCAAATGAAAATTAATAGTTTTTTTTTTTTCTTTCTTTCCCCTTCTCTCTTTCTTTCTAATGATTATTTTAAAAATATTCAGTCTTCACAGAGAGACCAAAAGCAAGCTCTGTCCCTGAGCGAACATAAATTTATATTTCAACCACGTGTGTATGTGCGTGCATATACATACCGAAATATGAAACAAACAAACAAGCAAAACAAAGCAACAGCAACAGCAACCCCAAAACATGGCATTGACGGGACTTATGTAGACAGTTTGGGCAGTCTATTTTATTTATTGCACTTCCATTTTGAGAGGAAAATTGGATTTGGGGTGGTGTCTGTCTATGAGAGTGCAGTATTTGAGTTTAAATCTACATCAGGCTGTAACAAAGCATATCCCCTATCACAGCTTCTGTTGCATCTGATACAAATCCAGTATTTTAAGAATATTTATGCATATAGGATTATTTAGTTTGGTGGCAGAGGTGTTGCATTCACTATTTTCTTTTTGAAGGGTATTTCTGGTTGTTACTGATGAAGTTGACTGCAGTATTTGCAAAAATTCAACCTATAGCATCGGTGGAAATATATATTGGCTGGTGAATACTCAGTGTCCCCAGTAAACAAGCGCTAACTTTGCATCCTTTTTCCTCTGCTTGGGAAGGGCTGACAGGGATTGAGAGAAGAAGAAAGGGAGGCTTCCCCTCCAATTTTTGAGTGGGGATGGGCCCCACGAGGGACAGGGATCCCCAGTGGTTTGCATGCTGCAGCTGTGGATTTTTCCTGGGTCTGGCTAATTTCTGCTAAGTCTTTTTGCCAATGTTTTAACAGAGAGACGACTGGGAGGAAAGGACAATAAAATCCATTTCTCATAAATTATTACATCTTTATTTATCTGAACAGGACCGGCCAGGTTTCAGCAACGAGTTGTCTAAAACTTCTACATACATCTGTGGTTGCTCTACCCAGTTTTTCCATTTGTCTCTTCTCCCCGTGCCCAGCTTCTGCAGTTACTTAGGCCCATCCTGGGCTTAAAAAACAGGAGCAGCACTAGTGAGCTCTCTCAAATTCCCTTGATGGCAACATTTTTTCCCTTGTGTCCTAGGCAGTTCTGTCAACTGCTTTACTTCCATGACAGGGAAGCTGCATTTCACTGCAAATGAGATGCTTTCTTGGTGTGTGACTGTAAAATACTTTGAAACCCTGGTGGATGAATGATGTTGTATCATAAATATAAAATGAATATTGTTTTACGGTTCCTGAAATATTAATTTGTGCGTGGAGCCACTCTTGGAATGTTTTTTACTAAATGTAAAGATCCTTTCGAGTCCTGAATGTCCTTGCTTTGGTTTTTATTATTAATATTCCCTGCAGGAGACATTGACTTTCTCTTCCCCTAGACATGCTGACTCCTGCCTGCCAGAGTGATTCAGCAGCTTGCCACTCACTTTTACAGAAGGAAACTTTTCCTCTGGCTTCTTCTACTGGCCTGGTGTGACCATGGCCAGCTATCAAGTGACATATTCGTGTGGCTGGTTGATTCCTAACACAGAGCCGCTGCCGAGTGGCTGTGCAGCCGTGAGCTCCTTGTCTAGCTGGTGGCTCTGCCCTTTATGCAGAGGGGGAGCCCTACAGGGAGAACTGGGGTGGCTTCACAGCTTGCCCTTTTCCAGGCAGAGTAACATGAAGTAACCAAAAGTTATTTGTAATTGAGGTTGGCTGCTGACTGTCACAGTCATCTGGGTCTATAAGGGAGAGTCTATAGAAAAACACTGCTTGTTTGTTTAACTGTGACAAAACCCATAAAAAATTCAAGGGATGGGGAATGATCAACACTTCTTTTCTTTCTTTTCCTAGCCAAAAAAAAGGGGACAGGTCATTATTTTTAATTTAAGCTGAGGAGAGGAACCTTGCATTACAGTGTTTTAATTAAATTTTGATTTTCCTAATAAAGTGTTAAATAGCTGTCAGTGTTTAAAAGAACAAAGCCTAACATAAACCAAATCAGAGACAAAGATGCATATACCTGCCTGCATACCAACCAACTGGTGTGTCTTGTTTTATTAAAGCATGCTATATGGAGCTAAATTATGTAGGCTTTATGGATCCCTCAATTACACGTTTTTATCGATCTCTTGTCACTCTTAAAAATATATTATGAAGAAAAAAGAAAGCACTCTTTGATATTGAAAAGGAAATTCAACTGCAGCACATAAAAGATCTGGGAAACTGTAATTCAGCGGACAGGGCTGACACAAATGTCAAACACTTAATCGTAGCTAATTAGTTTTAAAAATTCCTGATCATTTGCCTTTAGGGACCATATAGGGATCCAGTGCTGTAAGTCATTCACAGGACAACTTTCCCCATTGCCCTAAGGTAGGCACTTCAAAGCAGATGGCTTTGCACAAAGCTTTCCTAACCCCCAAATCACCTGAGAAGCTTCCCAGCCCCTGACCTGGGAAATGGGGACGTGGAGCCTGCGAGCCAGGGGTGGCGAGAGCCAGTTTTCCACAGCAGGATCATTTCTGAAAACCTGGCCTCCGCCTGGGACCCAACCTGGGAGGAAAGATCGTGTCAGCCGCCAGCTCCACGTGTGGCCTGTGGTGCTTGGATGCCAAAAAATTTGGCTGGTGCTGGAGGAAGAGCTCGGCTGAGAGGGGCTGGCAGCACACAGGAGGCTGCGCAGAGCCCTGTCGCTTTGTCCCCTTGCAGCAATCACCGCCAACGTGGAAATACGCCTCGGCAGAGCTCACAGCACATTGGCAGTGGGCTGGAGGACGATGCAATTCGCCTTGTTTGCAGGGAGGAGGTGGGATGGAGGAGGAGAGTGTCGTCGGTGCTGCTCCTCTGGGCTGGATGTGTGGGGTTTGGCTGGCGGCCATGGCACATCTGTACCCCGCCGCAGATCGTTACCTCGGCCTAGGTGTCAAGTGACTCGGAGCGAGGGTTTTTATGTCTTTTCAGAAATTAGTCTGCTTCTCCTGTGGCCTCTTGCTGTTGCTGGGATTGAGCTGCCCGCCCCAGAATGGGCATCTCCGTTGATATTGCTTGATCTCATAACGCAAAACAAACCAGATGCTCGTGTCTGATAGACCTGAACATAACCTCAGCGCTGTCTTTTATTACAACGGAGAAATCCCTTTGTTTAGCCTGTCTCCGAAACTGGATTTTTGTGCTGGAATAAAGACAAATATGAAATATGTACTCATATCCCAGGACTTGTTTGTGGTACTCAGCTACTAAAAATTCAGCTGTGGCTTTCATAAGTTGTTACTAATGTTTGAAGTCGCTTTTTTACCTTATCTGCAAGGAGCACCTGCACCGCTGTATTTACTGAGAGCAAGAGTATTTCTTTTGTTTCTGCAGAGAGATTTAAAAGAAGGGACAGGGCCAGTTTGTATGCTAATAGAGGTATGAGCAGAATGTTAATAGCTGAGATAAACAATAATGAAAAGAAAAATAAAAGTACTTTGGTGGGCAGTCTTGAAGCTAAGGGCTGCGTTCCTGTTTTTGAGGCCTTTTCACCCCAGCTTGCCTGTATGACAGCCGGATTTCATTCTAACACATCTTCCAGTGGAGGAAAGGTCTGAGTCTGGCTTGACAGCAAGTCTGCTTCGAAAGTCCATTGAAATTCAGAAATGCTGTTTTCCAACAGCCTTCCCCCAGCACTTTACAACTCGTGTCTCTGAATGAGCTTGTTTGGAAGAAACTGAAATGTGAGAGCTTAACATTTGAAGACTTCATAAATGTTGTTGTGAGCATTTTGTGCAGGCCTTGCTGTTGCCTTGGCTCTGGTCTCCCTGAGGGCTCTGACCTGTGAGGGGGACAGTGTCCTCAGGACGCCTGTTTCCCTCTTCCACCTTCCCTGCAGCCCTCCCCAAGTTGGCTCCCAGTCAGTTCACATTCTCCACCCGTTTCTCCTTCATGCTTTGGTGTGCCCAGGATCTACCTCAGGGTCACCTGAGATGTCTCTGCAGGGGGAACAGGGACCTCCCGTAGAGGAACAAGGCAACCATCTGAGTACATGGCCCTCTTCACCATCCTGCCAGCAAGTCAGAGCTCCTGGGCTCAGTCCTGCTGTGTGTGGAGCCACCGGGGAGCCTCTGAGTGTGCCACTTTGAACCCACACACCGAGTCACTTGTTCCCGAAGAGAGGATGTGGTGTCACATGCTGGTGGTTATTTGCAAGCCTGGGAATGCTAACGAGAACCTGAGCTGTGGCTTGCTGACAGGGTGGAAACGTGCCTGTGAAGGGCCTTGGCGCCTGGTGACTCATCCCTGCAGCGCTGGATGTGGAACCAGGTAGGACATTGCCTGGCAGGAGGCTTCATCTGAGGACACAGCACATCGGCCAGTTGAAGCTGGACAGGTTTATCACAGGTGTTCCCTCCCTGGCCCTGTTTCTTCCTGTTTCTTCCAGGAGCTTTAAGGAGAGGGTAAGGCCTCTTCACTGTCAAGGGGCTGAAATAGCAGTGGTCCCTGCTCAAAGTGGAGGGCACGCTCAGGGCACAGTGTGAGGGAATGTATGTGCCTAGGAGAGGAAAGCAGGAAGCCCAGAGAAGCCAGAACTGGAGGCAGCAGAGAAAGTCTTCAGCAGCACTTGGAAAGTTGCTGGGAGCCTGGCACTGAAAGAAATGCCAGAGTCAGGGGACTTTCTCAGCCACGGCTGTGGTGTGCAGAGGATGATCTCCTGTTTGAGTCTTGAGTGTCCAGGGATCAGGACTTTTCCCTGGCCTTGACAGATAAACAGGGATCTATCAAAGACCTGGTGGTTGGTCACAGCTTCCCCTAAGAACTAAAACACCCTGCGGGGCCCCAAGCTTCATCAAGTTGTTCATGCCAGGAGTTAACATCAACAACAGAGAACAAGAAACACCAAACTCTGTTTTCTTCTCACTGCTGTAGTAGCATTAGAGAGGACATATCTTCCTCCTTCCTTTGGCCTGCAGTTCTTCAGAGAACTGCAGAGCCCCACAAGCGAGGGCTGCCTCACCTACCTGCTGCAGTAACTGGTGCCTCCTCTATAGCCCTTCCCGTACTGCGCATGCCAGAGAAGGGCTCCCACCTGTGGGAAGAAGACTGGCTAATGCTGACAGCCTCAAACCTCATGTATATGCAGGAGTGCCGCATTTAAACAGTGAGGGATGACGGGGTGATGAGCAGATGTTTCACACGCACATACACCAATCCCCCTATGCTGGCTTCTCCTCCGTTCCCAGAAGCAGAATGCATGGGATGGCACCACAGGCTGACAGTGTGGGACAGGATCATGAGTTCAACCCTACCCCAAAACAACTGATAGAAACAGGCTTCTGCCATGCATCTCTCTCCATCTTTAGGTGGCAATGATAAAACCCCAGGGAGTTTTGTTCTTTGCCACAGGTATCTAGCAGAAATCTTCCTGGAGTGAAGCCAAAGTGGCTGTTAGCTGGGCCGCTCCACAGACATGCGAGAATGGGAGGCAGCATCTCCTGCAGCAGCAGCCATAGAGGTCCTACTGGGGTGATACCACTGTGGAGGTCTCAGAAGCAGGTGCTGAGCCTAGATCCCTCTTTCCTGGGGCAGAACTTCACCCACAGCCCATCGCTGGGGGCAGCGTTGGCGATGTATTCAGGTGGACAATTCGCTGGTGCTGACCCAGTCCCGGCATGCCAATCTGAAACATTCATTCTTCTGAAAATGAGGTTGGCTGGGAAAAGCTCAAGTGTTTCTGCTGTCTGCTAGGTGGGAGGAGGTAGGGAGAGTGTTGCAGATGGGATAAAAAGGATATTGAAAGGGAGCTGAAGAAGCAGGGAGCCTTAAGTAGCACTGCTCAAAGCATACACATACAGAAATGCTCTGCAAGCCAGTTCGTTATTATTGTAAATGCCACTGAATGAAACCAGCTACAAGCAAATGCTGTTCATGATGCTACACCAGAATCTTGCATCAGTGTAAGCCAGCAGGGGACATTAAAATCAAAGTGGAACTGTATTTATATTCTGGGCATAAACTCAGCCTATGCTGCTGGAGATAATATACACCCTCCCCATCATCCACCTTCAGGGAGTTTACACCTCCCTCTGTCAGTCTGACTCCCACTTGGGCAGTGGGTACTTATAATACCATGGCATGAGCTGCAGGTTCCCTTTGAGATATGATCTTTTCCAGTCAAAGTGCCCTTTGGAGCAGGGCACTATCTCTTTAGTCTGGAATTATGGCATTCGTATTAGCAAGTCTTCTAAGGAATTCATGTTCAGAAAACATACGCTCTGCAGAAATGTTTCATGGAAATTAGATTTCAAGGGGCAAAAATAGCACAGTACTCGGAGACTGCAGAAGGTGGAGATCTTTTTCTTCCCCCATTCTCCCAGTAATTAATTTCTCCTCTGGCATACTTTGAGGAAAACACTTTCTTTCATTAATATACTGTCTACCTGTTAAGGAACATTCTTTCAATTCATTTTTTTTAAGCATGTACAACTTTGATCAAGTCCTCATCATAGATCTAACAGAAGAATGTAATGCTGTTAAGCATTTTTCTTGTAGAATGCTCATCAATGTTTTGTGCACTTAATCAAATCCAAGTACGTGATAAGTAGCTTTCATCCCGGTGAAACCATTGGAATCACTTCCAATTCTACAAGAGCCATACTTGGCTACTTCTCTGCACAATGTAAGTGGTGGTAACTCAAACTCAGATTGTATCTGACTAAAAAGTAATGCTTGTGGAAACATAATTCAGTATGCTCTAGTCCTGTTTTATAGTAGCCACTTTCCTACCACACTTTTGTCTCGGGCTAGTGAGTCTTTGCTGATTCAGACCACAAATGTTTCTGCCAACCTCTTACCTCTAGAAGAGCATAGAGAAAGACACAATTTATCTGAATGGTCCAGACATTTCATTCACATCAGAAGTCAACTGAAGCCTTAATGTCCTGTTAGCTCAGATTGAGAACCTGTTTGTGGTTCAGAGCCATCAAAAATGAATTTTATATGTGGACCTTTGTTTTAAAACTCCTCCCTATTCCTGAAGAAAACCCATTACCTCAGAGCCAGTTCCCTAGTGACACTCACGTGCAGAAATATCCTTCACTATTAAAGACCAGTTCAAGGTGTTTGGGCCTTTTTCCTTCTCAGCTTGACATAATAATAGTTGATGGCTCACCTCAGCCGCAGAGTTACATGGTAAACTGTATATATCCCACCACTTTTGTCTTGATATAACGTGGAAGGTCTGGTTTTGAAGGAAATCACAACATCCTTAACTGTAGGTTGACTTCATCTTCAAAGCTCAGCAAAAATATGATTCTTGGACCAACTCTGACTTTCGCTGTATCCTCCAAATTGTCAAGCATATGGAAGACTGAGGCAGCAGGTTGCAGATCTGCTGTACACAACCTTTTCTCCTCATAGAAGTGCATCTGGGGCCACAGTTTTCCTTCAGCTGCCACTTTTAGGATCTCAGACTTAGGAAGAGTCGCAGCTTCTTGCACAGAAACCTCTCTCTGCTCAGGCACTAGGCAGAGACTTCTCCATGAACAGAGGGAAAGCAATGGATTTCAGCCACTCAAATGGATTCTTTGGGCATCTACAGCTTTTGTGTGGGTGACTTTTTTTTCTTAATGCGGAAAAATAAATAAAACCACTTGAATCCAAATGGTCCATATGAGTCACGAAGAAACCATTCTTCCTCCCCCTGAGACAGTTAGTCACCCTTTCACTACCAGAAGGCAGAATTTGGGTAGTTCTAACTGCACAGGAATGCAGATGATGAGAAATTGTTCTTAGGTATAGGAAATGATGTTTAATCATCTCATGAGATGGGCAAAATTATTTTTCTAACTGCTGAACAGAATCACCCTTTAGAAGCAGCAAGTGGTCTATTGCAAAGGATTTGTCTTGCCAAGTGGCTTTTGTTGTACCTGTATCTCTGAAAACTGATTTGTAGGTTATATTTTGGAGAACTGTTGACATGTAGGAGATTGGTGTGCTACAGAAAGGCTACAGAAGATTACGTCACTATTTTTTTCTGTGCAGGAATGCATCTCAGAAAGTTTCTGATAACCTATAAGGAGTCTTTGTAGCATGTTCATACTTGGGAGTATGGGAATCCTGTCCAAGTCCTGCATTTTCATTGACTCTTGCACTGAAGAAACTATTCAACACTTGCATCTCAGCTTCCCAGCTATGGAATGGGAATTGCAAGGGGAATTACAGCTGTCCTGTGCTACAGTCTTATTCTGTGGCTGAATTAGTTAGTATTTGGAAATCACTTTCAAGCAATAAAATGCTACATTTTTAATAGTAAAGTTGCCCTTTTCCCCAGGAGTCCTATTCAAAACCTCTCAACCTTGACAATAAATGGAAATTGAAATCTTTTGCGTTCTCAAATGAATGCATTATTTTAATTTTTTTGTAGGGATAAGATTTTGTGCAGAAGGTGATTTTGAATATTTAGCAACATAAATTTAGCTAAACCTTTTTGCTTCTGTAACTATAATTTTTAATGCAATTCTCTTAGTATTTTAGATTGAAAATGAGGAAATATCCTTTGGCTCCAGTCCAAAGTTGCCTCTTTTTTTTTTTTTTTGGATATCTTTTCAAAAGATAAAGGTCTAATTTTCCCTTCCCTGGTGCACTTTATAGTCATTTACACATGTGAAATGCTATTATTCTCTCCTGGAAACATACACCAAAATGCAAATTACTCTGCAAGAGGAGCCTAGCATCAAACTCAAGGACTCCAGAGGATAAGGGCAAATGAGCAGCCTGCCATGAACAGCCTAGAGAGTCAACTTAAAGCCTGTCACCTACGTTATGGTCATAATTCATGTTCACAGCCTTACCCTACGGCAAAAGAAAGGTGCCTTACCTGTGGAGGAAAGTGGAGTAAATACCTCACATTCACCACAGCACATAAATGATTGTAAAAGCACTTCTGATCTTATCACTTGGCAACTCTTCTGTTGGGTCCATACCCTCAGACCAACCCATGGCAAATGTCCTCCAAATATAAACTGCAGCTCGCTGTGTACACTCACTGCGCGCGTTGCCTTGCCTCTATCACAAATCAAACAGCGGCTGGCAGCCTGTTTAGCAGGACGGGTTACTGAGCACACTTCAGCTGTGAGCAGAGCCAAGGGCGTGCTAAAAACAGCCTCGTGCTGCTCGTCCTTCTCCCAGTTGCAGACTCTGCCTGTGCCGGCCTGCGGAGCTGTGTGCCAGGCTCAAGGAGCTCAAATGGCTTGGGTTTGGCCCAAGCTTTCACAGCTCCTGACTACAGCTCACTTCCCCTTGAGTGCTGCTCTGGTTAAAAACCCGCACCTGGGGTTGAAGGGCTGCAGGGATCTGGGCAGTCAGTCAGTCAGGGTGGGCTTTATTTTCCTTTTAAAGCAGACAGTAATCCCCCAGCCCTGTGCCGTGCAGGGCTGTTGGCAAACATCAGCCATACGGCCTTGTCTGCTGGCTGGCCCCATGTACTGCTCTCTTGGCCTGGGGGAGGGGATAGACCTGAAGAAGCAATTTGGCTTGAAAATGAGAAACGGGCAAAGCAGCTGGCAAACCTGGCCTCTGAAAAAGAGATATGGAGAGAGAACAGGAAAGCAATTACTTCAGAAAGCCAGGTTAGTCCTTACTCCAAATTAGTTGAGCTGCTTGGAAAAAAAAACCCTACAGATAAACCTTTTTGTAGCTCAGCTGATGCCTCTGCTAAAGGTGCTCTGCTACCAGTGAAGCAGCAATTTCCTATGGACATGCTTCATTAGGTTTCAGATCCAGAATCTGTGGCTCAGTGGCTGTTTTGTCCAAGCATGAGGCAACCCTACCGATATTTATGAGATCTTGGAAAGCTTTGGTGGGAAAGACACCCCAATCTGGAGGAGGCCACATTTCCACTTACTGAAATCCTCCTTGAAGTGGTACAACCCTCCGCTGATCAGCCATTTCAGAACCTGGACCAAACAAAGCCCGGCCCTAGAGATAGCGACAAAGATCGAGGTCTGTAAAGGTATCCAGGTGCCTACATGATTGTCAGACTCCCCAGGTGACACAGCTAAGTGCCTGTGCTTCTTCCTGAAGGCTGTGAAAGTTATGGGTAGGTACTCAACAGCTTTCAGGGTCAGGCTTGTGATCCTCATTCGAGCAGTGGTTGTGGTATCTAGGGAGAATTAATATACGTGTCGTAAATGGACTTGGTCTCTTCTTGAAGCAGAGAAGTATTTTTGTGATGTGGCTCATTGCCAGCGTTCCTCAGAAAGTCACATATGTAATTTTTCATCTATACGTTGATAAAACACTATAATTAGTTTCTGAAATATTTCTAAATCTCCTTTTGCAGTAGTTAACCCCTATTCCCTAAGAAAAAGAAAATAAAAAAATTACTTTTTCCTTGAAGTCCCAAACAAGTAGCTTATTTCACCATCCCAGGGGCTGTGATATGTGATCAGGCACCAAAAGCTACGTGCCTCCTCCTCCTCTCGGGGCACTCATGTGAAAAGTCAGCTGAAGGGGCTCTGTCAGTTGATTTTCTGACTTGCTTCATGGTTTTCATTTCTGATTTTAATGTTGTGTTAGAATTTTTTTTTTTTTTTTTTTTAACATTTGATGTTAATGTCCCTGGATGATTTCTGATCACTCAAGATTAATAACAACATCCTGCCCCTTGATATCTGATTTGGGTTTATCAAATTATGTCCAGTCCATTCTGGCAACTGCCCAAATTAGCCAGTCACCCTAATTTGTTGCTAGTCCTGTCCATCTCTCAAAGAGCAAATTAAAACAGGACTGTCTCATATGTCAATTAAGGTCTTATATCTTTCCTTCCATCCCTTTCTTTATTGATGGGCTCTATTTTTTTTCCCCTTTCTTTGTTGTGATCACGGAGGCCTCTAGATTTACAACTCTTAAAGTCAAAGTACTTTATCTACAGATCAAGAGCAGCAAAGAGAGCAGCAGTTTTCAGATTATCCTGCCCATCCATCTCAGTCCTGGAGGGGGCCAATTTATGAAATGAGAATTGGACATTCTCAGTGTCTGCTTCATCTTCTGCTGAAACTGCAGACGGGGAACAAATCACTGGCTATTTCAGGGTCTAAGGGTGGCAGAATGAAGACCTGGGCTTCGAAAAAGCAGATTTCAGCAATTTCAGGAGGCAGTTAGGCAGAGCCTCTTGGGAAGAAATTCTAAGGGAAGAAGTGCAGGGAGCTGGTGGCTATATTACAAGCAAATCAGCCACTTGTCTCAGTGCAGAGGAGCAATAGAGTTTACAGTGAAACCCATATAGCTGCATCAGGAGCACTACATTACTGGAAATCCAAAAAAGGAGCCTCGCAAAGAGTAAAAACAAGGCAACAAGGCAATATAACCAGTTTTTCTGAATGCATAAGGAGCAGAAGCAAGGCAAAGGGAGATGCAGCTCCACTGCTTAATGGACGCAGAGAACAAATAAAGCATGACAAAGAGATGTTTGAAGTATTCAACGCTTTTTTGGTTGAATCTTCATTAGAAAAGAAATCTCCATGAAGCAGCATTGAAGTGATTGAAAAAAGGCAGTGGCTGGTGTGCGATGGTCTCCCGTCAAATTGGGAAGGCATTTCGCTTTGGGTTCTACAGGAGAATTTTTTCCTTGGGACTATTTCTGTTCACTGTCTTCATTATCAGGCTGGATGATGGAAAAGACTTCATGTGCAGTAGACACCAAGCTGGGATGGAGCTATAATGAGTTTGGAGGGCATAATCAGAGAAGGAGCGTTCTTGGTGAGCTGGAGAATTGATCTGGGCCCAGCGAGATGGAATTATTTTGGGACAAAATGGAAGTATTACGCATAGAAATCAAATGTGTACATCCAGATTGCACAAAAAACTGCTGAGACAGCAGTACCAGAGAAAGGGAGCTGGGGTCTCGGCACACCACAAACCGAGTGAGCCAGTAACATGCTGGTGTTGTGGAACAGGTGAATCTTCAGGGAGGAGGCGTTAGCAGGCAGGCAGTGTGAGAGCTACTTATGCCACTCTACCCAGCGCTGCTGACATCCCACTTGGTCCAGATTTGGGTGGTCTGGATGCCATGTAGAACTTCTTTTTTTTGTCTAGAAGGAAGATAGCGGAGGGGAATCACAAACCTTTCAATATAAAGAGAGCTGTTTTTTACTTTCCTCCTTGCCTCCTGCAGGTAGGATGAGGAATAATTGGTATAATTTATAGCAGCGTATCCTTAGGTAGGTGTAACAAAAGCCTGTAGGAGAGCTGTGAGCCCTGGAGGGGGCAAGGAAGGATACTGCAGCATTGTCTTCACTGAAAGCTTTTCAGAGCAGACAAGAGGATGTAGGCAAGCCAAGCACCTCTCAGGATCCCTCTGATCTCCTTTGTGAGACAGGCTGTGGGACTGGGAAGAGATTCGGGGAGACTGTGTGGTCCATTCCTTCTCCCCAGAGCATGCCTGACTACAAAGTTTTTGTGTGTTTCAGGAAACAAGACAACAGCGCTTAAAATAGCCCCACAAAATAGGAAATAATGCTTTCCATTTCTGTGACTGACGTGGGGTTATGTGCGGTATGTTTTACAGCAGTCAGCAGCTCTGTAGGTCACTGATTTGTTCATATTAACCTGCCTGCCAGGAGTTAAATCAAAAGAGACAGAGGAGGAAGAGTCAAGCTGGGATAAAACCGCATCCAAGGGAAAGCTGTTTGCAGGGACAAGGTGGTGCCTTCCCCCTGCTTCCCTGCCTCACCTCCCACAGGGCTGGAAGCCCAGGCTCCGAAACCAGGAGGAGGTTGGTTTTGGATGAGAAGAGGGTGCAAGCGACCTGCCTGCTGGATGCAGGCAGCACACTGTCCGAGGCCAAACCTCCGTGCCTTTATTCCTTGTGGGAGGCGAGCGAAGGCCTGGGGGTGAATGCACGGCTCCAAGGGCTGCAGGTCTGACCCCTGGCAGACACCTCGGGAGCTGCCAGGAAGTGATGTACAGTTACAGAGTGGTTTGTCCTGTTTCTCATGGTCTGTGCTTGAAAAGAAAACAGGCTTTGTCCTAACGTACTGGGATGTACATTGCCCCAGAATGAACTACTCAAACAGGACAAGACCTGGAGAAAAGTCCCAGGGAAACTTGAGCATGAATATTCAGCTCGGGAGAACGAGCTTCTCAATTTATCCCCACCTTGCTGGAGTTGTTCCCATAAAATAATCATCGCTTTTGAAGTCAGTCCTACTCTTCCCCCGTGCCTGACGGGCTGCTCCCCCAGCTCCGCGTGCGTGCACCGGCTGGCTCTTTCCCAAGTGCTGCTCGGTGAAGAGACGCCTGCGTGCCTACCTGCTGCAAACTATTTACATTTCCCTTTCATTGGCAATAAATTAGCTCTGCAGAGGAGGGCTGAGCAACAGTTGTTCTGAGCAGGGAGGGAGCCTGGGTTCTGCGACAGCGTTTGAACAGCCAGCCCTTATCATCTCCAGCGTACAAGTGCAGGGAGCTTGCTGATGCAAACCAACACCAAGTGAGCCGTGGTTGCCAGCAGAGCAGCTTCCCATGTGAAAACCCTGATTCTTCTTGACAAGGCCAAGGCAAGGCAAAGCCAAGGCAAGGACAGAGCCTTTTTTTTTTTTTTTTCTCCCCCCAAAACCAGCTGTTATTGGAATAAGTAATTCTGCAGACCTGCCTTTCACATCTCACTCACTTTATGTGCCTTCTAATTAATTTCGTTGGGGAAAATAATTGGCTCGGATCTGGTCGATCCGACTGAAGTTCTAAATAACTTTGGTTGAGTGGTATTTATATTTCAGCAACTAGTCTTGGGTGAAACGCTCGCATGCTCGGAATACTAAAGCCTGAGCTAACGTGGCATAAAAATAGCGCCGTGGTCCATCGAGTGGCATTAAGTCCCCTCTATAAAAAGACGTACGGCTGCCTCCGAAATGCAGCTGTCTCGGGGGCTGGGGGGGAGCAGACCAACCCGTGTCAGTGCGCAGTGGTGGGCAGCACGGACACGCTATCTATTAGCAGCAAGGTGGGGTGAAATGACTCTCAGCTGGGGAGGAGTGATAGGAATTGCCCTGTGGAGACAGATTGGGAATGAAGGAGCTGGTGGGGAAAGATTTTGAGGATGTGGTCACGTTGGGACAGTGCAGGGGCAAGGATCAGGCAGGGAGAGGGAAGGACAAGGACAGCAGTGGGAGATCTGGTGCATGGGAGGAGAGAAGAGGCAGCACAGGCAACAAAAAAGCTGAGACTGCCCTCGCCTGAGGGACAGACCAGGTCAGAGATGGGCCCAGGTGCTGGCGGGGAGATGTCCTTCTGACAGCCGGACTGCCGTGGTCAATAAGTAATCCTCCTGCCATGGGATGGGCTGGGGTGCTCCCATCCCTGGTGATATAGGGCTACAGAAACACGCAGAGGGCAGGCAGGTGTTGCTGTGCCGAAGGTCAGAGCGACGCTAAGAGTACCTGCAATTTTCTCCATCCTGCAGCTCCTCTGCAAACATTTGGGCCAGCACTTCTTTCCCCCCCCCCCACCTGACAAATTTTAGATCTGCAGCCAGATCCTCACTCTCCAACTCAGCCCTCGTCTCCGCTTGCCACAGCATCAGCCCACTCTCTTGGATCCTCGAAAAGGAAATTCATCTTTCCATCTGCTCCTCTTCATCTCCTTGTTGAATAGGTAGCATTTGCCTGAGACAGCTCGCCCCGTGCTGCAGAACAACACGTTTCGTGCCGCAGAGTGCCCCGAAAGGCCTTCTTTCCATAAGCGAGCTGTGTAAACTGGCTCTCCTTCTGCAAACCTTTCCTACTAGCCTGTGTTGGCTGCGGGGCTCCCCGGGGGAAGCCTGGGTAAATGAACAAGCGTGAAGAGTGCTGCCACAGCCTTCTGCACGTCTTTTCTCCCTGGTGTTAAAAATAATAGCTCATTTGTAAATAATGTGTCTCCCAGCCTGTTTTCAGAGGGCTTTTGAGAGGCACTGGATTAGCAAGCCCGCATCCTGACTTGCTCACGTCCTGCACGGGCAGCAGCGGTGCTGGCTGTGTCAGATCCCAGTGCGAGCAGTTTGCCTTCCAGCTGAATTCCTGATTTCCCTCCTGGGATTGCCAACACGACCTGCACATGGGCAGCTTCTGATCATTGCGATGAGGATGCCAGGTTGCAGGAGCTCCCAGCTCACTCCTAGCCTAGGGGACCAAAAGGTGTAGCTGAGCCAGCTTTGCCAACGCCACCCCAAGGGCATGTGAAATGGATCCAAGCTGCTGCGAAGGCACAGAAATCCTGCTGCCCACCCCAGGATTCGTCCCATCCCACCATCTGGACAGCTGGAGCAAAGCTCGTCCACGCTGAGCTCACCACTGCAAGGTGCGGGGTAAAGCAGGACCAGCTGGATGAAATCCTGTGAGCTGTGTCAGAAACGAGATCGGGCACCTTCTGCCTTTAATCTGCATGGCCGGGAAAACAACCCAACGTTACAGAACACCCTACCTTAGGAAATTTCAGGGAGAGTCTTACCTATTTCTCATTTTTACTTCAAATATTTTCTCCCATCCCTCCCTGCCCCCACTTAAAGATTTATTTGGTTTTCCCTCTCTCTGGGCTCAATCTAATTAAAAAAAAAAAAAATGCTTTATTCATGCGAGTGTTCTGTGAACTTTACTCAGGAAAAGTGCTGAATACACCAAAAGCAAAGAACAGTTTTTATGTGACTAGTTTTTTTTTTTTTTTTTCCCTAGGATTTTGTTTTTTTCTTTCTTGCTCAGCAAAGCTGTTTTTCTATTAAGTAAAGAAATGGATGAAACCCCACACTTCAATACACAGGCAATTCAAACTTCAATAAAATAACAAAAACATGAAATGCTATTTTATTGGTCACTGAGTTCCTCTTCCGCACTGGGAGCATTTCCATACCAGTGATTAACAAAGTGAGGCCTCGATCCTCTGAGTGTAAGAGGCTTTCAAAACGGCCAAGTTAAACTCCTGGAATATAAGCATGGTTAGACTTGGGGGTGTCTGGGCAATATCCATTTGATTTCCATTTCCATATGGATTATGACACAATCTTGCATCTTGAACCTACGTACTTGCATACTAATTTTTCCCTGGGAACCTCTCCTACATTCCCCGTCCAAAATAAATGATGATCTCACGATCAGCTATTTCGTACTTTTCATCATTTCTCCTCATTATTCAGAGCGTGTCTCATGCCTTATTTACAAGCCGTGATTGAAGCTGCGCCGCGGAGGAAATGGGCTGCAATTTCCAGATTAACTTCTCTGCGTAACGTTCTGTGGTAGCACCCCAGCGCTTCCCAAAGTCTTCGCAGATCCGTCTAGACTGCTTCAGCCGGAGGTCCTGTGTCTGCAGGGTGTCAGGAGGAGGCTTGGGAAACAGCAACGTCGAGAACGAGCGTTCGCAAGGCAACGTGCAGAAGGAGGAGACACGCTGCATGCGACAGCGAGGTGCTCGCCCCCTCCTGCAGCCTCACCCGACTCACAGCGGGATGCAGCTACTAGCTGTGTAGGCACCATCTAGCCAACCTTCTCCCCATCCTATTCCTTCTGTCCTGCTCCAAGGACGAGGAAGGCAATGCCACCAGTGTGTGGGGTTTCTCAGAGTTCACACTCCTTGCACCACTGCTGACTGCAGGGAGCAGTCCGACATCCCTGGTGGTTGCAGCTGCGGTTTGGCCGCTCCCCAGTGAGACCGTTCCTCAATTAAAAAGCAATCCCGTTTTGTTAAGATGAAAGGAAAATGGCTGTGAGGACCAATATTTGCAGAGCCACATTGGTAGGTTGCAGCTATAAATTGAGCGTTCTGGTATCGGAGGAGGCTTTCAGTGCACGTTTATGAACAGGGTGGGTTTGTTTGTGCACTGGGCAGGGGAGGTGCACGCGTGTGCTTGCCTTTTAGGCGTGGTGCAGGCAGGTAACTCCTTCCTCACTAACAGAATGGGATAGCTCCTGCTGCTCTGATTGCCTTACTCTACTGCCTTCCTGGCTCTGCAGCCTCGAGCTGCAGCCTTGATGTGAGCACTTGAAGGTTGCACTTTGGCCGGCGAGCTGCCAAACAGCTGCATTTCAGCAAGACGTGGTGTCGCGCCCGGGGGGCTCTGCCCCACAGCTGAGCTCCATGTCACTGCAATAGCATGGTAGAAAATGGCAAATTGAGCCACGCAGAGGTGTAGATCAACGAAGTCATTAACAAAGTGACCGCACGGAGAGGGGAGACAATGCAGGGGCCCAGCGTGATGATGCCCAAGGGTTTTCTTTAAGAGCAGGCTCTGCAGTAATGACGGTAACACAGAGAGCAGCAACATATTAAAAAGGCCCTTTCTAGCAACCCCCTGTGCCTGAATTTCCAGGAAGAAAAGAACTTGCTCGTCATGCCAGCGCTTGCTTTACCTGATGCGTGGCAATGCCGGGGGGCTCTTTTGGGGAAGACAGCCCTCCCTGTTGCTGTCCCCATCAGCACCGGTCCCATTTCCCCTCTCGCCTTGGGCACGGCTGCCCCTGCCCTCACCTCCACCAGGCTTGGGGTGGGACAAGCAGTCACGAAGACCAGGCAGAGAAAGGCAAGAGGCAGGTTTGCAGAGAGGATCTGGCACAGCAAAGCCGTGAGCAAGGCTTTGGGGTCAAGCCATGAGCTGCCCCCTGCAGCACGGGCACACACCACGTGTGAGAGTCTGGAGGAGCACACACAGGTTTACTGACCTGAGCATCCCTGTCCTGATTATGAATGCACCAAGTGGAGTGAGGCAGAAGCTCAGTCTCTGCGAGGCAAAGTAAATAAAATAACATTAAAATCTAATTTTCTCTAGATTCCTGCAAGCCTTTGGGAGGACAAAGGGATCACGATGGGTGTTTGTTTTCCTATAGATTTCCCATCATACTTCCACTGCCTCCTATTACGTGCACATCGGTGGTGTCGGTTCACTTCTTCTCCACTCCAGAAAAAAAAAAGGAAAATAAATTGGGGGGAGTCCAATTACTGAAACTTAATTAAAACAATTTAAAAATGACTTAAGTAATTATCTAACAAGTGATCTTTTTGGTAGCAGCTGTACACAGGCAATTTATTAGTTAGTGAAGCCAACCCTACTTTTTAATATAAACAGACTAATTAATCAGTGGTTAACTCTTGTAATGACCAGCCCTGGCATTTAATTATTGCTGCTGTCATCAAGCATAATAGCTTATTTCCCAGGGTTATTCTTCGAACTGCCAAGAGTGACCACTCGGTGTGAAATTTAAAGCACTTTGCCTGACTATCTCTCATTTCCACATCCTCACAACTTTTGGAAGCATGCAGATTTCCTAGCGTGAGAAGTTTCACCCAGCTTTTTGGCTTTTTTTTTTTTTAATATCTTTTTAGCAGATTTCTGGAAATGCTGAGAATTTTCTGGGGAGCAAAAATTTCCAGTTCTTTCAGGTTTTAGTTGCTTAGGGGGGAAAGGGGCAGAAAAATGTCTTTGTCACTTTGGAAACCCTCTCTATGGACACTCTTTTGAATGTGGCTGAGGAAAAAAAAAGGACCAAGATCTGCAACAGGCACATGTTGGAGGTGTTTATGTTGCCTTGTTTTAATGAGCTGCTAAAGTTTGGTGGTGAGGAGACTGATCCTCTGGAGGAGAGCTGAGAGCCTCCCACAGCTCAGCGGGCAGCAGCAGCCTGAGTGCAGGCAGGTAAGAGAAAAGCTCAGTATGAGGCTAACAGGACAAAGTAAGGAACCTCCTGGGGTCACCAGAGCTCACAAACAGCAGACCAGGAGCCGCCTGTCACTGGAAAAAGGGGAGAAGAAAAAACTCAGGCGACCTAGTCCTCAGATTAACCTCAGCCTTTCAAAATGCTGTGGGATAATGAATAGTACAGGAGTTGTGCATTGAAAAATGCCCCTTAAATGGAGGCACAGGCAGTAGGGAAGGCAGGAAAATCTGGGTGCTGAGCACACCTATCCGAAGGGTGTCTCTGTGGCCGTGGCCATGCACACAGGTGGCTGTGCAGAACTCACCCAGCACAAGCCTCGAGCGCGCAGGGCCCTGCTGCTTCCCCGCGATTACCCGGCCCCGTGCACATTTCAGGGAGTTAAAGATTTTCTAACGGATTTAATAAACCTGAAATGTCCAGCAACAGATGCCAGATTTGATCATCTCGCCGGGGCTGACAATAAAGAGGCTCACATAAACTCAGCAGGAAGGGAAGCAGAGAGTGCAGAGGAGCTATTAGCGAGGAGGCTAGCGTGAAGCAATTGCAGGCAGCAGTCAGTAGGGCAGTAAAAGCTAATAAAACCTTGATGTACAAACCAGACTAATCAAAGAGCAGGTCCCGCATATGTATCTCCAGTCCCCTTGGCCTTCACGCGGCAGCTGGTGGGAATAGCTTGATTGCCTGTGTAGATGAATGGATCCCAAGCAAGCGATGCCTGAGCATCTCTGTCAGCCCACTGGGCTGAAACGAGACTTCAAAATCCCCAAAATGAGCAGCAAACTTCCTCGAGTTTTCATGCTGTCAGGTCTCCGCAGCCTTGTGGTAGGAAGAAAGCCCAGGGTTTGGCTTTGAAGGTGAGTCAGCACGGGGGAAGGGAGAGGCTGCCTTTTTCTGGAGCCTGTTTTCTGCAAAAGGGCAAATAAACAGTGCTGCTTTCTGCCCCGCGGAGCGAAGGAGGAGGGCAAGGCCGGACCCAGCTCTTGGTCACGCAGGAACAAACCTGGATTTGTAAGCAGAGCCATTCCCAATGCACCCTTGGGAAAACAGGAGCAGACCTGGGACCCTGTTGCCTGAATTTTCCACGGCCAGGCTTCTCCTCAGAGCCAGACCGAGGCTTTGGCCACGTGGTGAGTAATTAGGGAAGGTTTTAGTAAAAAGGGGATGACAAAGGACGTGAAAGTCTCTGCCTGGTGCTGCCCTCCACCCGTGTCACCTCCCTGGCCACACGGAGGGCTGGGCTGGTCCCGCAGCACTGCACATGAAGAGCACAAGGCAGCAGAGTCACACCGGTGTTGGAGAGACCGGGCTCGGGAGATGAAGCAGGTACTTGCCTGAGGCAGCCTACATCAATCTGACGAATGCAGAGGGAGAACGGGTAGGAGTTGCTGTAACGGACCCAGACTGGTAATGACTCCAAATTTCTGCCTGCCATAAGCACTCCTGCCTAATTCTCAGGACGAAGACACCCAGCCCTCCCTCCCCATCACACGAGTCCTCCCCATCTGCACCCCGGGGAGATGAGCCCGCATCTGGGGAGGAGCGGAGCGAGGCTGTTTCCTTGGGGCTCTAATTACGCTTCTAATTACAGCACTGGCCATGACGGGGACTGAGACCCACTGCAGAGACCCAGCACCGTTCCTCCACCAGCGAGGGCAGAACAGGAGGCTTCAAAGAGTGCTTTGAACCACGACCATTACTCCTGGCAGCGAAACAGCATTTAGCAGAAAAGCGTCCAGACCCGGGGTTAGCTCTGCTTCCACCTAATTCAAACACCGAGCCCAGAAGGAAACCGAAGAGCAGCTTTGCTGGCTGAAAACACACAGTTTTGTTATTTTTGTGTTGGCTGGTCAGGCTGGTATGGTCTGAGGGCACAGGTTTTTACTACCCAGTGGTGCACAGATGCACGGGCAGCACACAGGCTGCACACCCACCAGTTCGTGCTCTCCTTGGTGGGGAAGCATCAGAGACCAAACCTTCCTCTGAGGTCACTCTGCCACTGGAGGTCACACGAGGGACTTTGCTGGCGTCAGTGGCTTTCTGCAGGTGCAAAAGCAGCCTCCTTCTACTAGGACGGGAACTGGCTCCTTCAGGCACACAAATTTTGTGCCTCCCGTTTTACGCATGGTCTGTGCACTGCGGTCCTGGGGTTGCTGGAACAGCAGCCCCCTGCTCAGCCACTGCCCTCGATATGGGTTTCTGTCATCTCAAAGCTTCCATGACTTAGAAGTTTGTCATCACAGGCAGGGGAGAGGGCACTCACGGCATTATTTCTCATTTGCGTACCGCGGGGTGTCTCCAGGAGCACAGATGCTCTCGATGCCAACGGCGCAGAGATGAGTCTGGCCCCAAACATCAGCTTTATGCTGAGCACCAGGGGGTACCGCTCCCACCAGGTGCTGGCAGCGCCGAGCAGTTTTGTAACCGATGTTCACGTCTCCTGGCAGAGAAGTGTAGGGGAAGTAGGGCAGCCATATATTTCCTCCAATTTGGCATTGAACCGGAGGCAGAGAACAGGCGTAATTTCCATGCCAGGCTGGAGATGTAATAGAAAAGCCATCTAGCAGGTGAAAAATGAAGTGGCCCCTGACACAGGCAGATACTCCCTCCCACCTACTGCAGCCCTCCTGCTGCTCCCTGGTGTCTCTGTAATACAAACCGTGCTCATTTCACAGGCTCACCGCAGGCCAAATGGCTGTTCGTCACCCCTGCCTGTGCTTCTCTAATCATCTGCAGCCCTTCATCTCCTACGCGGGGCATCGCCACGTGCAGCCGGAGCGCAGCGTTACCCTTCCTGCTGCAACACCCAGGGCACTGGGAGTCCAGAGCCGGCTGCAAAACCAGGTGCTGCAGGAGCACAGGCTTCAAAGGGGGCTGGAAAAGTGTGCTGGGGGTCTGGACACGTCCTGGCCAAAGGAAACTCAAGCTCTGAGCCAAGCAGCTCAGTTGTGCCTGTGCTCATCATGGTCATGCTTGGTGGTGGGGTGAGATGGAGGGAGGACACCTTGGTGCTGATGGTGATGCAGTACCTGGTGGGATGAGGTCGGGTTGGCAGCAAAACCCGGGGATTTTGGCCAGGAGGGAACACTCCTGCCCCTGCTGTGTCCTGCCCACGCTGCCCAGAATGTGATTTGGCACGGAGGCATGCACAGCTGTGTGTGCCCGATGGGCAACAAGCATGAGGCAGGGGTTGCCAGTGCCCCGTAGCTAAAGCCTTGTTGAAGAAGAGGGTTTTGTGTTACACGGTTCTGAGGAGCACCCATCCTTTTGCTTTGCCATGCTTTCCAGTGTCCCAGGGATGCCTTGCTGGTGCTGGGGTCCTGGAGGAGTCTTCCTCTTTCCACAGTGGACCACTTCCAGGTGTGCCTCATCGCCACCAGGCATGTGTTCCCTTGGTCCTAAAATCACATAAATGGGTTTAATTAGCTAAAGAAAATTGCTTTTAAAGGGATTTTTTTTTCCTCATTAACACATGTTCCTCTTTGTATTTATCCTATCCTGGTACTATAGCCTTGTTTTTGTAATATTTAACTACAGCCCCTGTGAGTTGCCCCTGCTCTTGTTTCATCTCCCAGTATGCTGCACTTCCTCACATGCATATTGACACACGGTAAGTGAGAGAAGTCTTTTTTTTAATACCTAGTATCTTGAATATTTGAAGTTTCAATTGCATTAGCCCCTAGAAGGACACCACTATACTACCCACTGTATATGCAAATGGCTAGGGAATTTGTTCATTTTCAAAACAAAATGCATTCTTCGACCTGGACCTGGATGACTGATGAGCAAAATAATGTTGTGGCTATGGCTTGATTAGACCTTAGCATTTAAAATAAATGCATCCGCTTTAGGGAGGCTTACACAGTTTTTCCGCCGACTCCTCAGTAGCCATTACATGGTGGAGCTTGATTAAAGGAACATGCGTTTCCAAATTGTGTTCCTACACATGTTCACTTAAACTGAACGTGAAACATTTAAATATGCCTGTCTGGATTGCCTTCATGCTAATCAGTCACCGAGGTGAGCTGACACATCGCCTGTCCTCCAGCCAGCTAGGCAGCAGAACTCACACGCTCTAGATTCGGTACTGGGCAAGACAGCTGTCCATCAAACGTGAATAATAGGTCAGAGGAGTTAATGGTCTGTTCCCAGATATTTTACGAGCAGAAAAATGGTCTACATTTACAGAATCAATTATTCACCATGAACAATTGTCCCAATTTTTCTCATTCAAAACACAAGGTAGTTAAATATGTGCCGTTATCTCTCAGTTTTCGAGATTCATGGATCTTAAGGCCAAGGGGGTAATTAAGATCATCTAGGTTGACCTCCAGCTTAATACAGGCTAAAAACTATGTTCTGATTATTTCTGCATGGAGACCATCATTTCTGCTTGAGCAGCAGCACATCTTTTAAAAAGACAGCTAATTATGATTTGAAAACATTGTGTGTTAGAGAATCTGGTACATCCCTTTAAGCTGTTTGTATAATCACCCTTGTTGCCAACATTTTTGTCTTGTTTCTAATCTGAATTTGTCCTGCTTCATCTTTCAGCCACAGGATCTTATTACGCCTTTACACCACTAGATTAGAGATCCATCTGCCACCAGAAACCCCTTTCATAATGGTGTTTGTGAGTCATGATCACATCACCTTTTATTTTCTCTTGAATAAGCTAGCAACATTAAGCTTTGTTAGCCTTTTGCTATACAGCCAGTCGTCTGATCTCAGATTATACTTGCAGCTTCCATCTGAACCTTTTCTGGCTTGTGCTTTGATGAGGCTGACACAAAATTTCCTTAGAATTGCCAAAGCCCACAGCTGGCAGTTCCCTGTGTGGGGACTGCATCCAGCCTCACATGGCTCTGAACTAGACATTAACTTAACATGAAGGGCACACAACTGAAAATTGCTGGTTGCTGGAGCACAGGTGATGGTGTCTCGAGTGTCTTCTGTATCCAAAGAAGCTGAAGTCCAAACCAGCAGCATACAAATACTTTACGGTTTAAAAATCCGGTTTCATGAAGCTGAATAAAAAAATAAATATAATCATCCTGGAGAAAGAATTTAAAATGCAAGACATCATAATGGTATGTGTAGTTTCGTTTCCATCTATCTCCAAAAGGAAATAGGAGAAGTAGCGCGGTCCAGCAAAGGACAGGAAGGGAGATCACAGATACAGCCAAAATCATTTCATTCAGAGAAATGTTAAATAGACCAGACTTTGTCAGCTTGGAAAGGAATTGACTGAGGAGTGAACATGATGTAACAAGACTAAAAATGGTGCGGAAAAGGTGAATGGAAATGACTGCATACAAGGATGAGGAGGGGAGGTGCAGCCCGGGCGAGCTGGCCACTGCTGGAGGCTGGCTCGGCGGCCCTTTGATCGCGCCCTGTCCAGCCGTTCTCGCCTTCCTAAAATGTGAAGGGTAACTGGGAATTTTATGCAAGAGTTGATTACATGCCCCAAAGCCACACAGCTGCCCAAGTGTGAGAAAAAAGTTACACTGGTAAAAAGAAGCAAGCTGGCTTGAAGTAGGCAAATGTAGCTGAATACAAATGCACGCACACACACACAAATAGGGGAAAAAAGAGATAGTAATGAATATAAATTAGAAGGGTGGAAAACCAGAAAATGTCTTGGTGGAGTGACAGGACACAGGGAAAAACCTAAGGCGAGAGAGCTAATGGCAGTAAAACAAAGTTTTTAATATGCCTATTAATAAAAAAAAAATCCTAACAATGATTCTAGTCTGTAAAAACATGTTTTTAATGTAGAAATGGCAGATAGATTCAATATATCTTGTTGCTCCAAATGTTTTTTTGAAAAGTCTGCGTGAAGAATTCACCAAGGGCGAAGATGAAATCTGTTCCCTTCCAACAGCAACTTGGCAATGTGCTAAATGCGCTAATAAGCTGGCTGTTTTTAACCAGTAGGTCTGGTTGCAGCGAGAGTTTTAGAAGAGCTGCGTGAGGAGAGCTGTGAGCTATTAAACTGGTAAACCCTAGGAGCACCGGAAAGACTTGCTTGTCTGGAGATACAGAAGTTACAGATATCGATAACACTATGCGTGTCAGCCCGATCCGCAGCAAAATAATGCAATGTCATCAACAACAAGGAGAAAAAAAAAAACCAACAAACTGCAGCCAACAGCGATCAGTTTAGCCTCAAGGGAAACAAATTGTTCAATACCAGCATGGCATCATGTTTGTTTAGCAATAGGGGTGTTGGGGAGAATGTGTTTATATTTCTCTAAGGTGTTTGTTATGGTACTGAAAAGGGTTTTTATCAAGAATTATTCAAATGAACAAGTTGTGGTAAATGAGACTAAAAATAGTTTAGTGGACTGGGCTCGAAACATGCTGTTAAGTGTAGAGACATCTTCTGTAGGCAACTGCGGGCTTTCTTGACCTGTTCTCTTCAACCCGTTGCTACAGAAATGACCCAGAAGAAGACCTGCAAATATTGCTGGAGGCTGGGGAGTGAGGGTAAAGAAGAAGACATGCCACTGAACTGAAATACTTCTAAAAACAGGAGCCTGAAAATATTTCAGTGCAGCCAGAAGTGAAGTGATGTGCCTCAGGAGGAGGCGAGTAGGCTGCCCTCACAGAAAGGGGACACGGCCTTGGGTATCCACAACCCTGAAGGACTGGACAACCAGGGTGCAAAGTCAGATAAAAGCAAGCCTCCGCTTGCTGTTCTGCAGCAAAAACAGCTGCAGCGATCCTTGGCCACAGGGAAATGTTCATTTCTGGTGTCAGCACCCAGTTCTGCTCCTCACACGCCCAGTTCCAGCAGCGTGAAAGGCTTCAGAAGAGAGCTACGATGGGGGAAAGCGTTGTCCCTCTAAACCTTTTATCCAAGAGAGCAGATCAAGGTGTTTTATACAGGAGGTAAACCAGAACAGCAAGTTTTACCTTTTTTAGTTTTGGGACTTTGACTGCTCTTCTTGTGCTCTGTGTCAGACTTCTTAGGAGCAGGCCATGGCCCAAACCGCAGTACAGGCACAAACCACTCCCTGAGCTGGGCCCTTCCTCCCTGCTTTGTTCTCCCTTATTTTTAGGCTGCTAAAGATGGTGATGACTTTTATAATTTATTTCAGATAAAAGTATGAAACGTGGCTGGTTGCAAACTGATGGTAGGCAGGGAGATTTATTGTTCAGGCTAATTCCTTACCATCTAGAAGGCGCTTTGACTTCAGTAGGAGCTGGATTAAGATCTGACCAAGAAAGTAATATTAGAATTGGGATTACATTTATTAATTGGTTTGTTTCCCTGCTTGGACTGCTAGACAACACTTCTGTCTCAGTTATTTCTCTAACAGCACTGCGGGACAAAGCCAGAATTCAATTAAGTACAAGAACGAAAGGCACAAGAAATGATCGTCAGCGGTGCGGGATTGTTTCTTTCTGCAGAAGCACACAAAGTGCTCGTTTGTTGTGGGCGCGTTTGCCAAGCTGAGAAGTTATAGGCAATATTGATCCGGGCTCCTGGCTCCGTGGAAGCAGGCGCTGGGTGGAGGCCAAGAAGGGTGAAGTCTCAATGCGGCGTCGGTCGGGCTCAATGGGCCGTTCTTCGAGCAAGGAGCCCCTTCTTTTCAGTGCTTGCACCTGTGTGGGTTGCATGCATCCCCGGGTGATGATAACAGGAGGCAGCGTTGTCTGGGGACCAAAGCCGGGACCTGAGGGAAGGGCACTCAGCCCTGGTTTCGAGCTCTCCTGCTGGGACGGCAGGCGGTCCCTGGGAAATCCTCCCCAGCCCGGGTTTCCGTGCTGCGGGATGGGGATAGCGTGATGTGCGGCACGTTTGAAGTGGCTGGGGGACTCCAGATGAAAGCTGAAAAGTCAACAAGTCCTGAGTTTCATTATGAATTTTCATAAATCCTTTTTTTTTTTTTCCTGACTGTCGACAGATATTAGCTTTTCATATCTCTTCATGAATGTGTAAACCGGGAACTGAGACCTTCTTTCTCCAACCATGAGGTGACTTAATCCGAATTGATTTGATTTTTATTTTTTCAGGTAAGCCCTGCAAGATTCCACAGTGCTTGCTCAGAGGTGACCTCAGACAGCTAGGAAGAAATACAAGTTCGTGAGCTCTTCTGGGCAGAGCAGTTGGGCTCATGGTGGAAGGGGAAGTCTATGTAATTACAGTTTTTTGCTCTTTGAAAAAGGCCATATTTTCCTCCTGCTGGGAAGAGTTCGATGTCAGATCTGGCATTTCTTTTTCACCAAACATGTTGAAAAATGTGAATTTGGAATCTCTCTTCCTCTTTTATAAACAATATAATTCATATAATAACATTTACAAAGCTTATGACTATATCCAGTTTACACGGGCTATAAACGTGGAAGAGTGTGCCAAAGGAGGGCAAGGCACTCTCAGGAATCGATACAAAACAAATGGCCCTGCACAGCCGGCCCGTAAGAAAAATGTGGTGGTTGACAAATTCTTTGCTCCCCGCAATGCTCTGGGCTCTCGGCTAACCTCAAGCACGTATCCGTTAGAGCTCCATGTGGAGGGCAGGATTTTGCTCACGTCGGCATTGTCTGACCTCTCCATTTCTGCTGAATATCTGTGTCACCTACTGATTGCTCTCTCTGTAAAATAATCCTCCTTAAATTATTTAGATGCATATTCTGCCTGCCCCTCGGCTTGTGTTCTAATTCTCGTGAGCGAAATGACCTCAATTAGAAATTCTTGCTTAAACATACAATATCGTGGAGATGGTTTCGGTTTGTCTTGTCCTTTCTTGCTTTTTTTTTCCAAGCCCCACTTTGTATATTTGTGCTCATCTGCAACTCATTAGCTTCTGTCATTACCTTCCCTTAAAACAAAACTTACTAGAAGATAATTATTTAATTTGCAAAAAGGAATTAAAAATGCCATAATTAAGGTTGTAGTTTTCCTTTTTATACCCTTGAGGGGATACTATTTTCTCTAATTATATAATCATACTAAACCAGGCCTCATATAAAGATACATGCATTTTTAATATCAACATTTCTTTTTTTTTGCTTTCATTAGAAATGCTTGTAATTTATGATGGTAAAATCGAGATTGGTATTAGGGCTATTCATTTTTAACTTGGAGCCTTTTATTGTTGCTCAGGGTACTGTACTAATCAAGGTGTACAGCGCTCTTTGCCACTCTATTTTAGTATCATTTCCAAATGCATTTTACACATTATTCTTATGTCAAAACCGGTATTAAAATGGCTCCAAAAGTAGTTGTTTCCTAACAGCTGGAGACAGGACCGCAGCTTACCAATTCTTGCAAAGAAAATCATATTTCACTCCAGCATCCACCTACCTACAGTCTTTTCAGGTTTCTTAAAAATTATCTGGCACTTAACTCTGAAATTAAATTCTGTGTCTTACCAAACAATTTATCAAGCTTTTATTTTTTCAATTCATCTGTAGTAAGCTTCTGGTGCTTTTCCAGTCATTCTTTGCTACCCCTGAGAAAATCAGGGCTGCTAGTACTGAACTCTGACATTAATGTGAACCGAGACTTGACAGGCCAGGCTTTTCAAGGTAGCCCCTGGCCGTGCCATCCACGTGGTTTTGAGTTTATTTGACAGAAGAATCTGGCTGAATTTTTACCTCGCCTTTCCTAAAGCCAGTTATTTTGTGGAGAAACCCACATCTGTCTGATATGATTTGCCTTTCAAAAAACTCTCCTGACTCATGATTAATAAATAATTCTCTCAGAATGTACAGTTTGTGGTCCAACTCTTTGGTCCCTAATCTCCAATATTAACTGTAGGTTAACTCATACTTGTCTGGCATTTTTTATCTGTATCCTACACAAGAGGCTCTTTTGCATTTTCATTAATCTCTGTAACCTCCCGTTTGTGCTCATTAGTACCCACACATCCTCTGCAGGCTTATTGTTAATACGTTTTCTTAACAAATTCAAAGGCAAAGAAAACATTTAGTGCCGCTGTCACTTTTTTCTTCCAAGAGCTCTATTTATTGACCCATTATTTTTCTGCAGTTTCCATTCCTCCAGTATATTGATGGCATTTCCTGTTTTTAAATATTTATGTGGCTTTCTTCTTGGTTTCTTTTTTCCCCATTTGCTCTTCGTGTCCTACAGTTACTTACGTTTCTGCTCATATGCTCCCGGGATCACTGCACTGCTTTGTTCTCTACCCACAGTTACACCATGGCTTCTTTACTGGAATACCTTCAGTATGGCCAAATTCCACCCCGATAGAATTTGTTGGGTTTGGCAGATGAAAGTCAAACAAACCACATCCAACATTGGTTTAATATGCTGGGAGATTGCAAAATTATTCTTACATTTACTTCAAATATTTACTGATGTCAGAAGATACCTTTCTTCTTCCTTCTCCCTTTTCCCCCATCTCTTCCCCCAAAAGAACAGAGCCTTGTATATTTCATCTATCCTAAATCACTGCATGTTGAGCCCTGGACAATGTCATTGGCAGCATTGCTCGCATCTGATTCGAGTGACTCTCTTGCTCGTAATTCTGAATACACCTATGGCACTCGTGTTTAAGGGGGTTTGAGGAGCACAGAGGGCTGCTGCCTTCCATTCAAGGCACCAGCAGAATGAGGAAGAGGCAACAGGACCTGACACAGAGCTGCTTGTCTCTGAGAAAGACAGACGAAGCATTTTCTGATTTCTGGAAGTTGTTCAGATTAAAGGTTATTTGTTTGTTTATTTGTTTTTCCCTGCATCATGTCGCAACTCAGCAAAAACCTTAAAAATGTATAATTTAGTGTGAAGAAGGGGTGGGTTAAAGAAAAATATTATGGTAAAATTCAATAAAAAATATTTGCAGGGAAAAAAAAAAGAAAATAGAAAAGAGCTAGAAAAGAGCTCTATTTTAAGCTCAGTGAAATGAACATGACTTTGCTCTATTTTGTAAAACCACGTCTCTGGTTTTCCATCACTTCTAGAAGTATTCAGCAAGAGTGCTGATGGGAGAAGAGATTTATCATGGAAAAGTGTGCTCTACAGCCAAAATAGGGGTAGGTTTTCTTACTGACAACTGCCTTAGAGAGATGTTTGTGACAATACGAGCCCAGCCGCCTGCAGCCTGTTGGATGTGACAGTTGGAGAGGTACCTGGCAGGTTTCTTATCAGGGTAAATTTATTATGCAGATAAGCACAGAGATACTAGAGATGGTGCCTGGGTACACACGTGTTCAGTACCTTGGTATTCCCACTGGTACTACGTCCTCTAATTTTGAAATCTCCCACTGGTAACAGCATTATCCACCAGTTTTGACCAGATGTGTGAGTGCAGAAGAGACAAGCTAGAGCAGGCTACTTACTCCTAGTGGCAGTTTTGGAGTATTTATTTTGTCACTTTGATTAGTGATAGCTTTCTGAGACTCTCTCTGTGGACTGGAGCCCTGCTATATTAGGTGCTGTGCAAGGACAAAACAAAAAGATAGTCCTTGCCCTGAATACTCTACTATGTGTGTGTGAGAGAGAGAGAGAGAAACCCATCTGGAGAGCAGAAGGAGATAAGGGAATAACAATCATCAAAGCAATAGTGAAGCTTTGGGGTTATGGGGTAGGGGAGTGCATCCCTGGAGTAGTAGCCTTACAAAAGGATGAGGACAGGATTGCTCTAGTGAAGTCAAAGCTGCAGAAATGGATGTTGCACCAATGGAGATGTGAGAAGATGAGGAACCAGATAAGATTCTCACTGGGTGATTGCATCACATCCTGTAAAATAAATGATGCAAAATGAATCTCCAAGCTGGTTATATCAGATGTGACTCCTCTTGGGTATACCCATGGATGACCTGAACCAGGGATATGATCTGCAGCAACTAAACAAGGGACTAGTTAGGATGTTTGGATAGAGTGGAGGACAGAAGAGAGGGATAAAGATACATTTTTTTTTTTTTTTTTAGCCATGTTGGGGTTGAACAGACATCTAGAAAGAAATGTCTGAAAGACTGGCCATGAGACTAAACTGCAATAGCTGGTAGATCTGGTAATGATGAGGAATTTTAATTCAGCTTGCAAATGAAACCACCCAGAGACAGAATGGGATAGTGAAAGAGTAGGAACCAAGGTCAGAGCCTTGAAGTCCCCAAAGTTGAAGAAAGGCCAAAGAAGACCTCCCAGTTGAAGGGGTGGGAAAATCACATGCAGGGAAGACAAGAAATGTGTGGTTGCCTGTGTTGAGAGTGATGGAGAGGCCAAGATAGAGGAGGAGGAGGAGGGTGGAGTCCTGCAAGCTGATTTACAATAGATCATTACCGATTTCCCTTGCTCACCCCTGTCCCTAGTGATATCTGAACACCAAAAACGTGCAACGTCCATGTCTTCAGTTCCCACATGTAAAGCAGAAAAGGCTATTCACAGCCTGGTGGAATAAGCAGACATCTGCAGACATCTGCAGACATCTCCATCCCTGATGGAGAGCTGAGGCTGTGCAGGAAAGAGAGAGGAAAAGGAGGGAGGAGAAGCAAGTTATTCCCAGCTGCCCAGTGCTGGAAACAGAGCAGTGGGAAGTGCTCCACAAGCTGAGAGCAGTGGCAGTAATTGAAGGTGGAAGTGGTGGGAGACCAGGCTGAGGCTGTCAAAAGCATGTGGAACAGGAAACACGAGGAAAACAATTGAGAAGCCAATAATATCATTGGCAAGGGAAGTGCTGAAGTCCAGCAAGAGATCAAGAACATCAGGATGAGGAGGGAGAGGAAACAAGGAAAACAAAAGATAAGGGGCAGGATCATGCCAACACAACCCCACGCATGTGTGGACAGCAGCCTGTGCAGTGACCAAAAATATCATCTCGCTGTCTTCTCCAAGGAGGCTGTGCAAAGCCGCTTCTGGACTAAGATTTTGGCCAGGGAGAGAAGGCACGTGGCTGGTGTGCAGCCAAAGGCTTGGTTCTGCTGTGACTTTCTCCCTCTGTCGATTAACTGCCTCTGCCCCAAAGTACACACACGAAACAGTCCATTTCCCAGCCACTGTGTGTGTTTTTTTTTTTAACTTAACCTACACTTTCCACTGATTGCTAGTGACACAGGCCTGATGGCATTTATATCCAGTTATGTTTCTCTTCTCTCTTTCCTCAAATTTGTATTTACACTGCTGCTTTGTGGTGTGTGAGATGGGGAGAGCCTTGATACAATATATGTCAGGCGATCTTTATTAAAAAAGAGGCAGAAAAACGGAGAAGTGAGTGATTTGGTAGAGCAACTCAATAAGCCAAAACATATTTTACAAAAAAAAAAAGAAGCATCAGCAGTCATGTAGTATAATATCATACACTGAGCAGGATTCGTGGCTGTGCATAAGTTAGTGCAGTACCTTGACAGATAAAAAGATAAATGAAATCTTCCCTCTCCGCTCGCAGAAAAAATGGTTCTCACAGATTCCCTTGTATCTCCAGTCATTGCCAAACTCCCATTTTCCTTCTCTATGAACTCAAAAGCTGGGGATGAAAAGGCTTAGAGAAATTTTGCCAACCTCTAGCTCCGTATTTTCTGGCATTGACATTTAATTATCTCTGTGGGCATGTGGCGGGCAAGTCTGTTGCCGAAAATTTTTTGTACACAGAGGATGAAATTTCTCATGTTGATTAGAAGGTGGTACCTGAGCTGGGCTGAGGAGGTTCAGTGCCTTTTAAAATGATTACTTGTGTATCAGCAAAAACCTGTAAGGTGCTTTAGTGAGGAAATAAGAAAGTTTAGCTGCCAGTGGCAGCTAAATGTCTAATGCCCCAGCCCTGTGTCACTTTACACGTGCACTGCACTTAACCTGCATGGGCTGCTGGAGGGGTCAGGGAAGCCACAGGGCCATGTGGTGGCTCCATGGAGGTGTTTACCCCCATGAGATGCCCTCAGACCATGTGTCCAGGCAGAGGATTTGGATGCCCATGGGTGCACAGGGTGTCTGTGCCTGGCGGTGGCTGGGACTGAGCTGACCAAGAGGGTCAGGCTTTCCTCTGTCTCTGCTTTCCACTTCCAGGCCACTTTGATGACATAGAGAACAAGGACGGAAAGGGATGAAAAATGAACTCGACACCTGTCACTCTCCCCTAGGCAGGACCCAGCTGCAGCCCAGCCAGCTGCTGTGCCTGCAGCTTTGCTGCTTCTGTTTTCCTGAGCCGAGGTGCCCTGTGTTGTTTAAGGCCTGTCCTCCTTCACAGCTGCTCTGTTAGCAGCTTTATGGATTGGCAATTGGTTTTCCTCTGCATTTCAGGAGCAGCCTTCCTCAAGCACCGTCCTTCTGCCCCCCCTGTCCCTCATGGAACAAACCAGAGCTGAATATTTTCAAACCCCCTCCCCTACCTCTAAGGGAAGCAGAAACATACACGGCTCCTTACAATAAGCAGAGAGTGTAAAAACACTTAGCAAGCTCTTGCCTAGACAAATACAAAGCAGGGAGCCCAAACTTTCCAGCTGGGTGGGTGGTGCTGTTACTCTGGTGTCAGGGTGGGCTGGGTGCCAGAACTGTTTCTCCTCTACCTGACCGAGCCCCTGCCCAGCCTCTGGCCACAGATCCCCTCACCACTCCCCAGTTTATCACACAAACATGTGTTTTGCACTGTGTGCTGCCTGGGGAAGGTGCCCAGTCCCCAGCTCCAGCTGTCTATAGGAGCACTGTGGGGAAATACCTTGTCAGGCCTAGCATACGATGAGGCTTGACAGGCCTCATGGCTCGCTGGGTCTCTTCAGCCATGGGGCTGAGTGTGCTGTTCATGATGCTCTTGCCATTGCTGGGGTGCCCCAGGAGGTGGCCATCACCAGGACGACCTGGTGGGCCTGGTTCCCATCTTCTTTCTGGAAAGGAAGGGAAGGGAAAAGGCACCAGGAGCAGGCCATGGGCTGGGTGAATAGCCCTGGAGGCCTGTGTCTGGTCTATATATGAGCTGTCAGTACAGTGTGCAAGGTGGGGATGCCTCAGGAGCTCTCCGGATAATACACAAGGGTCAAAATAAGAGCAATGCAGAATAATAAGAGGGGAAAAGACCCACAGCAGTGGCTGTTCTGTGTGAACGCCACCTTGTGAGCCACTTGGAGGAAGACTTTGATGGTGGATGCTGTAGCAAAGGGAACCAAGGGGAGCTTTGGGATGGGATATAGGAAAGGAAGAAGGGTGGTGCATAAGGTCCAGGCCTGGAGAGGAGACGGAAAGGTTAAAATGCCAGGAAAGGAAGCTATCCATTATACTGGCTTATGTGTGTGGTGGCCTGGGGAAGGATTATGGTTGCTCTGTGGGGATGGGGCTGAGGTGACAGTAACAGCCTGGTGACTGTGTGGCCCAGTATGAAGTAGCGAGCTGTCCATGGATTTTAATTGCTCTGGGTAACATCTGGCTAGGATTAGCGTGCCCATGGCCAGAGCAGCTCCATTAGCCGTCCCTTCGGGGAGGGAGAACCAGTGGGATGGCCCTGGTTGGCATGCAGGGAGAGGCAGGGAAAATGACTAGAGCGAATAACTCAAAGCAGGGGCCTCCCTCAGGACCTCCATGAAGCACTCTGTAAGACCTCCCTGCTCTGCGTGGACCACAGTGGCAGGCCAAGGGAGCTCTCCTCCTGCCTTACAGCACCACAGCATCCCCCACCAGCAACACGGCCCCACGATACCCAGGCAGAGGGGAGGGCAAGGGAGTGGCATGCCCCATACCATCCTACCCCATCCCACATGTCCATCATCACAAGCTGATGCCTTTGCCCCATCAGCACAAGTGGCTCAAAGTCTCCTCACAGATTTATTCATCCACATGGGTCTCCAGGGGAAGGGCGACACAAGCATCAGCACCGGGTTGCTTGACCCCATCTTGGTCCGAGCAGTACTCGAATTTTCAGGGTGCTCGGTGAGAGCATACTGTGGTAGCCAGTAAATGGTTTCCATATGCTATTCATGTTCTTATTGTTCTTCTGACAGGTGATACCTTTTTTCCACTGAAACGGTATCCCCTCATTGGCAAGCTGTGGGTCGGCGAGGGGGAGATGTGGTCTGTTCCAGTTAATTCTGTAACTGCGATCTCACTGCTGACAGAAAGCATTTGGGAAGCTTCTTAAGCAACCCTAATGATTTTACATTGTGTACACCTAGCGGAGCACTCAGCCTTTCCAGCTCTGCTGGTGCGTTAACATGTCATGTAATGAAACTATTCAGCCGAGATTAGAGGAAAGCTGGAGGAGCAGACAGTGGGGAATTGGTTAGATGCATGGCTGTGTCTTCCTGACACTTATATTACCAGGGTCACAGAAACAGGCAGAGTGGAGCATGAAATGACTACATTACTGTTAATTTATTAAACAAAACAAATTGATATTAAGCAGTCTAAAAGAAAGAGGACACGTCTCCAAAAGCCAGCTGTTGCAGCACCACCCTCATGTACATAGACAGCAGTTTTTTGCCCCAGGCTCCCAAAGCACACCTTGGTCTGAACACTGCAGCTCTCGGTTGCAGATGGGGATCAGGATGGCAAAATTCACTTGTCCACTGCCTGTTCACAGTCTGAGAGCAATACCGGGCTTTGGGCAGGGTTTTTGTGTGCTGGTTGTGTGCTGTACCTCATCAGCCACACTGCTGCGCTTGCTAAAATGAGCAACAAATTACCTACTTAAAAAACACCCCCCTATCCAATGATGTCCTTTCATTTCAGACAAGGATTAACATTTCTGCACAGCAGCCCTCAAAAATGCCTATAGCTCACTAAATTGCAGTTGAATTAGATGGCAGTTTCTGTTCCCCAACAGAAGCCTCCCCCATGCCTCATTATTAATAGTTTTCAAATGCTGAAGTTAAGTCAACAAAATTGCAATTGTTTTCCCCATAATCTGCCAGCCAAGGGAGGGAGTATTTATGCAGATATTGCTTGCAGTACTTGAGAAAATGTTTGTTTGTGGTTTTTAACACAGGACTGCAAATTTCCAGCAGAGCCCTCCTGGGTTATTTCACAGTCCTATGCATCGGGATTTCAGCGGCAGAGGAGGAGGAGGAGGACAACCATCTGCAACCCCCACAAGCACCGGGCGGCTTTCGATCCCGTGAGTCACTCCCATTAGGTTCAGGGGACTGCGTTTGTAAGCACCACTAAAAATTCACATGGGTTTCAATGTTTTCCCTGGAAAGTCTTCTAGGGAAAATTATTTAGAGAATGGAGAGCTTTCTCAGTGCCGTGAACAGAAGAAATTATCTTTCTTTTGTTCATTCATTCCCTTTCTTCCTGCCTGCCTTCCCAATCCTCTTTTACTTCCCTTCCCTTCTTTCCCTCTCTTCTTCAATACAAATAATTGAAAATCTGTCATTTTGGAATTCCTTTGTCCCTTCAGAAGGCACTGAGCACTATTTCCAGAATAGCCCAGCCTGCTCTTTCAATCCATAATTCATCATCCTAAATTGTTGTTCATTCGCAGCAACCCTGAACAAAATGTTACAGACGCAGCATAAAGAGAAGAAATCAAGCAAATGGAAAAGGGACAAAAGGAATAGCGGCAAGCCACAAGGGTATCTGCAAAGAGAAATAATTTCATCCAAAAGGCTCCGCAGCTCCAATGGAGGTGTTCACTTGCCTGTTTTACATCCCGGTGTTGCCGTTTACATTTCCAGGTAATGAACAAGCACAAAATTAATCTCCTCATTTCAGCTCCAGGTGTCTACTGTGGCAGAAGTCCTTTGTAACGCTTTAAGCCATGACTTGATGGGTGTAAACACATGGGGACAAGACTGAGAAAGACAATAGAGAGGGAGTTTTATGGATTGCAACCTCTAATCTATCTTTAACTTTAGGCTCATCAACCTCTGGAAGCTGTGATCCGGCATCAGCTCCTTTCCATACTCTGCGAAGTGCCACCAGCTCCAGCATCAGGAGCAGGGGTTCGGCAGAGTCATTAGAGAAGACAGGTAGGTATGAAAGCCATTCAGGCAAGAAAGGATCCCAAGAGTTGGAATAATTGCATTATTAACTACAAGTCTGACTGCCTGTTCCCACTCCCATTGATGTCAGTAGGGAATTTTACTGACCTTCAGGGAAAATAGGATCAGGCTCATTTTTGTGATGAGCAGATCAAAATGCTTGGACACATGATTGCACTGGGACTTGAATCTTGTTTTTTTCCTGATGTTCCCATGCAAGGATGTCCAAGAGATTAGATTAAAAGAAAAGATTTTAAGGTCCCCCTGACAAAAGAAATAAAATGGAGAAAGCCGTGGAGTTAGTAAATGCAGTTATTATCCATTCATCCCACTTATCCCCTTAGGCGTGTGGCATTTGGATTAGTGTTGTGCTTTATATACACTGGTTTAAGTTAGTCTTGATGCTTCAAATACTGCCAGCAAAAAATAAAATAATAAAACAAAATGGTAAGCACGCTGGAAGCCTTTTAAAAGCTTGCTCAGCTGTGAGAAAGAGGGGTTAAGTCCTTGATCCAACAAGGTGTTTAAACATATGCCCCTATTTTAAGCACGTGAGTGGGCCCATTGATTTATACTTAAGACTCCTGGGCCCCCGGCTGGGCAGTGCAGCGATGCACGTGCTTGGCTTTCCGCTGGCGTAGTCCTGTGACTTTCCTAAGGAAGCTCATGTGCTTGGCGGGGCCAGGGCCGAAGGGGGATTCTCCGGGAGGCGGATGGCGCTGCAGCAGGGCCAGGTCTGGAACAAAAAAATTTCCCAGGTCTGTGTCTCTGGCTCGGTCACCACCTCTCTCCCAGCTCTTTAACTCTGTTCAACTATTTGTAGCTTTGGGATAAGCCATAACAGCGAGAGAGTTCCTCAGAAAACAAAACAAAACAAAACAAAAAAAACCAACAACTTTCATTCAACATTTTGGCACTCATAGCTCTGGCCTTCACCAGACATGGAAAAGAGAAGATGTAGCCAAAAAGTTTAGAGTCTTAAAGGAAAAGATACTATAAACGTGTTTTTAATCAGGGAGAGGAGTTTTGGGAAGCAGAGAGGAAACAACAATTCGGGTCTAATTCTGTTCCTTCTGGCAAAATAGCCTCCCCCTGCATGAGATCACTAGTGTGGCTTTCCTCCAAGCTGATAACAGAAGCGCCTGCCTCATATGCCTTGCTCACATGCTCAGCTAAACCCTCAGCCAGATTTGGGGCTAGGAGGGATTTTCCCCTCAGGTCAGAGGGGCTGGTTCAGTTTCCCCCTCCTCTGCGGGGTGAAGCCTGATCTGCTCCCCCAGCATGCAGATCCTCTGCCAGGGGCCTTAGGTGGGAGCAGCCCCAAGATGGTCCCTTCCCACCTCAGGTTTGGCCCTAGATCTTAGTGGTGGGGGGAAAGGCCTGCTACAGGGAGTAGCTGCTGGGGTGTTTGTGGGTGAATATTATCACAGGAAGGGGGTGAGGTGGATACAGAGCACGTGGTCTGTTGATTCGTGTTGACAACTGAAATATCTTCTGACTCGTTGCTAATGCATGAAACGAGCTCTACGTCCCAAGCAAAAGCAAGTCTCGGCACAGGGCATGGAGCAAAGCCCTTGGTGGGAGCTGAGCAGCGCGGGCACTTTGAGCAAACCATGCAGGGAAATACCTGCTAGCTGCGGGAGGAGGCAGGGACGCTGAGGATGGAGGGTGCTGGGGCTGTCTGCAATCCCGTCTCCTTGGGCCTTGCCCAAGCCTCTGCAGTTTGTTTATACAATAGTAATCCCGAGCACTTCACGTGACAGATCCCTGGTGATTCATTTCAGGGGAGTTACGCTGATTTACACTGCTTGAGGCCTTGGCCTATATTTTCCAAAGGATCCTCCAACATTTCCTGATGAAAAATACCAGAGTGGTCTAATCAGCAGAGGGCTGGGTTACCGTGGTCTGCGGGCTTGGATGTGCAGAGCTCTTCTCCCCCCAGCCTCCCCTGGGGAAGCCCAAGGCACAAACCAATTTCGTAGGGACGCAGGATGAGGCCTGGAGGCACCAGGGTGCCAGGACCTTATCTGCTGGGTCTCACCCCTACCTGTGGCACTCCAGCTTTCAAAAGCTGTGGTGCAGCCCGTAGTGGGCCCTGGATTTAGACGTTTTGATGTTGATTATCTCCTCCAGTTCCAAACTGCACCCCAGAGGCAGCCGC
This sequence comes from Anas acuta, assembly GCF_963932015.1. Classification (NCBI taxonomy): domain Eukaryota; kingdom Metazoa; phylum Chordata; class Aves; order Anseriformes; family Anatidae; genus Anas; species Anas acuta. Next base: position 42,610,201 of record NC_088981.1, read on the forward strand.
CTCCTTTTGCCTAAATGAGGCAGAAATGGGCCAACAGTGCATTAGAGCCTGCAAGATCCTACTCCCCGAAGGAAGATGGAATAGCAGTTGGGCCTCGACTTATTCTGCACGTTCCTGTTGCTGTGCAGCTCGGAAGCAGGGAACTGCCCTTGCTGGTGGCTGCCAGGGGGAACCATTTGGCAGGAGGTGGGAAGAAGGAGAAGAGGCATGACTGGAGAGAGAAGGAGATGCCCTCGGTGCTGCTGAGCCCGTCTCTGCTTGTGAGCAGCCCCTGCAAGCTCCATCTCCCCCAGGCTCCTGCTTCCTGCTGTGGTCATCACGCATATCCCCCTCACCACCCTCCAGCTCCTCATCCAGAGCTTCCCCACAAAACACTGTGCCCCTTTGAGGTGCGCCAGCACAAGGGTAGGCAGCAACCGAGGTTTGCTATCCAGTGAGGAGAAATTTAGTCCCTCAGTGCCTATGAAACAATGGAGAAAGGGTGCAGGAGGAGAGGAGGGCTGAGGAAAGGACAGCATACAATCTAAACCAGATTGTTTGCCAGGATTTTGAAGTCTCTCTAAACCATATTATTAATACCTTGACAAGGCTTGCTTACTTTCCTTTTTCCTGTCTTTCCGTTACGGGATTGCAAAACTCTTTTCCAAACAGACTTATTTATTTCCTGTTACTAAAAGTAGCAGCAGTGATTTATAAGCACGCTGGGGAAAAGGGGGGCACCTGAAGAGAAAAACCAGCCGTCCTCTCCTCCACCTGTAGCTGAACTTCCTCCCTCCTCTGTGCTCTCCTGCTGGGGCTCAGGCACATGAGAGGCTGTTGTGGCTTCTGCAGGTGCCACGGCAACTTGATAGCATGTCTGGGTTCACAAAGAGCCCAGCTTTGCCTTATTCGAGGCAAAATGCCCCCCTTTTTGCTTCAATAGCTGGGAAAAGCCGAGGTGCTGAGTTAGGAACACAACCTGCCTACACGCAGTGAGGTTTGAATGGAGCTTCGCTGCTCTGTTATGGATTTGTTTTGTAGGCTTTCACCTGGAATTCATTTTAATGATTACATCATGCAAGCTCTGGCGAAAAGGAGTTGATAACAGAAACATTGACTTCACTTTAGCTAGGGCGATGAGAGGGCAATATTGCTGGCTGTGATGATTTAATCTTGCTTGGGCTGTTTTGTCTTGGGAAATCTGAAAGTCTTCCTTGGGAGAGGCAGCAGCCGAGGGGACCCAGGCCTGAACCAGGCACTCAAGTCAAGAGTAGCACATTCCTAAAGCTGAAGCTCACTCTTTAACCAGCCTTTCTATATCTCATTTCACCTTTTGGTCTAAGCCAGACAGGGCTTCACCAGCAGGTGAGGAGGACTGGTGTTGGCTCCTGCCAACCACGACCAGAGGCATGATTCTGCAGACACATCCCTGCGGTGGGAGAAGGTTCAGACCCAACTGAAGAGGAGTTCCTGAGGTGAAATGAGCACCCAGGGAAGGATTTTGTCAGGCTGGATTAGAAGTTAACAGCAGACACTGCAGCTGATGAGGGTGGGAGGATTTTCTATCTGAGGTTGGCAAGGGTACGCTAACGAGTATCATCTGAATTAGGTAACGATGTGCTTCCGTGTAGGGTTGCCTAACTCTCTTGCTGTGCTTTCAAGCTGAACATATGTTTTCAATTATTAACATGATTAATGGGAATGAGGTGACTTGAATCCCAATGAGCTCTATCCTACCATTGCATGCACAGTCCACAATATGGTAGTGTTTATGCAGCGTGGAAGTGCATGATTTGCTCCACTGGGAGGGCTCTTCAGAGGCACAGGTGCCTAACCCTCAGCAAGTTTAGAGATCCACAATTAAAGCCACTTGCTGTATAAATTCCTGGGCAGCTCTTTGGTACCATGACCTGCTCATGAGCACCCATGCCCAGATAGCTCCTGCCTCTGCCTCTCCAGGAGGACAGAGCATGGAAATTGCCGTGCAGGAGCCAATTCATACGGTACTGTTCTGGTCTGGTCCGGGTTTTGGTCAGGAGCCCCAGAAGAGCTGGAAATAAGAAACCATCTTCCTCCCATCATCATCTGGGACGGACTCCAGGATTTGTAAGTCTCCAGTTCAGCTGAGATTCTCGACTGTTTCGTGGGGACTCTAAACCTACCTGTCCCTTCTTGGCGGACAAGCTTTGCTAAGGTGTGTATCATTTTTATTAACCTCTATGCCTTTGGGAAGGGACTAAATAAGGTTCAGGATGTGGAACAAGAAAAACAAACTTGAAATTTCTTGTATTGCTTAATTCCTCTCTAGCTGCCAAATCCAGAAGTCATCCATATACTCGGACCAATTTTTCCTCCATCAGTTAAGCACTGGTCTAATTCCTTCTGACATAAATATATATGTCACTCACCCACAATCTGGAAGTGAGTCATTCAGCTCCTCACAAACAGAAAAAATGTTGGGTAGAAGCATGGTTGTACAGGATAAATGAATTTGCTGAAGGTCCAAGCCAGAAATGGATGGAGAAACAACCTCCTTCAGATCAGCAGAAACAAAGTAGTGCCATGAGCACTGGAACTGATGAAGACAGCCAGTCCCATCCGCTTGGGTCTGGTGGCTGAATGAAAGTTCCCATTTAAACTTTCCTAGGATTGCTAGACTTTTAAATTTGCTGTCTCTTGCAGATTCTGTGGGTTAAGATGAGGATAAGTTCATATTACATCCTTTACATCAGCATGATACAGATAGTGGCTTTCTCCTCTGTCTGGATGCCTATTTTCATGGATTCTGTAAGAAATAAGTTAGCTCCAGGTGTAGCTGAAGCTGCTAAAAAGGTTTGGGATTACAAGGAGAGCAAGCATGCAGAAAGAGATGATTTCATAAATCATTATTTCCATGGGAAATATGACTAAAAATTGCTATACAGTGCAAGTGCAGATGGCTTTTTTTGCAGTACCAGCAGTGTATGCAGATATACAGTATCAGTTAGCATCGGGAAGCTGCGTGACTAAATCTCCTTTTCAGTTTTGAAATATTCTCTCTATATGTACATATGGGTATGTACACATACATATAAATGACATATCGTCCTGTCTGTCTCTGTGCATGTGTGTGTATACGCGTGCGTTATTCTGTCAAAACACTCCATATATATTTAGGCACAGCATTGTTCGAATAGGCTGGGATGTGATTACTTGTCCTATTGCACTTCAGACACAGTCTTGTTCTTCTCTAATTTACCAAATCAAACAAGTAGACTGCATATTAAGACTCTTAAATTCAACCACTGGAAAGAGGAGGGCGTGCATATTATTGCATGCATGCAATCGGTGATTTGCAGTCATACAAAGGTTGTACACATTCAGGCAAGAGACAGATATTTAATGCAAAAGCAGTAAAACCATCCTGGCTAAGGACCTATGGCCACAGTGATTACCACAATCTGAGCACCCACATGCTAAGGGAAACAGTCACCTGTACGTTTGACCTCTTTCTGTGAGTAATTTTACTGTTAGCAAGCGCAAAAATTCATGTTAGAGGAATGATCTGAGAGTGCTTACGGGTGGAATTTCCATGTATGACTGTAGCTGGGATCTGTACAAATAAAAACTTGCCTGCTAATAACCTGCGAGTTCCCAGACTATAAAATACCTATAATTGAATCTGAACTCACTGCTGTTTTGCTTGGGCGAGCAGACGTGAAGGAGTCTGGAGCGACACCAGTGAAGTGATGGCGCGTTGGCAGAAGGCATGGAATGGGCTCGCTGCTGCTGTTCCTTGGGGTGTGCGATCACAAAAAGGATGCTGTCAAACAGCACCAATTTTTGGTAATTGCCGAGGATGGTGATTCCATTACCCGTCCTCCGAGACATCCAGTTTTGCTGAGGAAGGGATTTTTCAAACAGAACCTATATTTAGGGTCAGTCAGGATTCCCATTTTCTGAAGCTGCCGTTACCGATGGTGCAACGCATCGGTGGGGGGCTCCACTCTCGAGCTGCCAGCGTGAGCAGAGGAGCAGGAGCCAGAGCCCCCTCCTCAGCTGAGCAGAGCCTTCAGCTGCCAGCAGCACCCTACCTGACCACGCGTTCTTCTGCCCACAAACTTGACAGCTGCAGTGAATTTTAAGCGGAGTCAGATATTGTTTAACAAGCAAATTTTACTGTTTTTTTTCTTTTTTCCCCTGCTTCTTGCAGGTTTCAGGTTGTAAACAGTACTTAAACCTTCCCATTTGAATCTTTTAGATCTACTTTTATACCTGGGTGGCAGACCCTCAGCTCAGTAAAGAGCACTTTGATGATTCCCCATGCATGTGTAACATAAAAAGGCATAAAAAAAGGCCTCAAAATCACTTCTGAAAGAACTGTGCAGATTTGACTAAAATATAGAGGTATACTGATAGTGAAGTAAAACTGACAATCTTGTGTTTGTGTTTTGAGATAGAATGACAGTGATAACACAGCATTTGTTACTGCTGCACTGCTATTTATATGGGTCAAAGTCAGCCAGTTCAGACAGAAGAAAGCACTGTGGAGTGTTGGGGGGTGGTGGTACAAAAATGCTAGTTTTGCTGTTGGAAACTGCATGTTCAGAACATCGCAGCAGGGGACTGGTCTCATATTTTTTAAGTACGTTTAAATCAAATGTTTGTTTGAGAGGTCCATTTGAATACTGTCCCCCAAACCACTAGCTGCTCATCACAACCAGAATGGGGAAGTTTTTGGCACCCATCGTCATAGCCCCCAGCAGTGTGTGCTACGAGCCTCTGATGCGTGGAGGGGAAGAGTGGGTGCAGATACAGTGAGGTGCAGTTCTTCCAGAAGTAGTAAATTTTTTGCTTGGAACATCATGGAACCTGTGGAAGAGAGCCAAGCTATTCCTGAATTTCAGTCAAATTTTCAAATCAAAGATTTCAAAACACCTTGTGTTTGTGGTTTTAAAGTTGAATGTTTTGCTTGGGGAAGCCTGTGGAAATCTCCTTTATTATTATTCCTATTAAAGGATGGCATAATTTGAGATGGAAACAAGTTACTTTATTTCAAGTCAAACAAAATATTTCAGGAAAATGCATTACAGGGGCTGATACTTGTTTCACAAAACCTCTAATTCATTCTGGTTCACTTTGGTCTGACCCCACATTGCAAACCATGCTGAAAAGCCACGTGCTGCAAGCCCTGGAGCCAACTTTCTTCCAGCTCCGTGTTTCCCATCCCAGCCCTCCTGGGCTGGTGGGACGTGTCCTGGCACAGGTGGGACTCACCTCTGATGGGCGGGTGCTGTCAGACAGCCTCTCTGCTGGTGCACAGGCTTTTTGGAAAGAGCTGGTGGTCTTCACCTAGAAGATCCCTGGTCCTGTCCCCTGTCCAGAAGCTATTCTCACCTGGTGGAAACTCCCTTTCTGAGAATCCACGTCTTCTGGTTATCCAGGTGGTGGCTTTTACGTGAGCAGGGTGGGCATGTCAGGAAACATCTAAAGGAAACCTGCACTATAAGCAGTGGGGGTAAACATTCCTCTCTGTGGAGAGATGGAAGACAAGACCCACTAACAAGTGCTTTTCCAGCAGATGGCTTTTGTACTTTTTGCTCTGTTACATACAGAATAAATTTCTCTAACTCATTCATGAAAATCTCACTTTGTTTGTGAAGTGCAGTCAACTGTTCTGAGTAAATATTTATTAGACACTAATACATGGCTCGGTATTTCCTAAGTGTATTTTCCGAAGACTAAAACTGTGCTCCTCGTGCACAGACCTGGCCTATGCACAAGTGTCTTATCATTTCTAATCCTCTTTATTTCTCTATTCCTTCATTACAGGTTTTCTTCTGGCACTTGATGATATGCCTTAAAACTGATTTAAATGTATTTGATTCAGAGACGTTTGCCCATGTGATTCCCGTCTGGATGCAGTATTAATAACAGCTACACAATATTTCATTATCACAGCAGCAGGGATGATATGATCTTGTGGTTTTATCCTACTCCCAGATGAATTCTGTGGGAAATCTCCCTTATCTCTGGTAGGAGTAAGCATGAGTCCATGACAATTGCAAGTCATTGGGATCGCCCTTCGAAGCGTGTGTTGAGGGGCTCGGGAGCCTGGCTGAGTCCGCAGGGATGTCTTGTGCTTTGTGCCACTCTGGTCACAGCTGGAGGTCAGAGGCCAAGCTATGGGGATGGCCGGGTGCTTGCTCCAACACAGCAATGCTTCTGCTGGCATCAGAGAGGGCAGTGGCCCTGAGCGCCTGCCTGCAGTGTCTGAGTTCAAACAGCCGAGATGTGTATCGACGGCGAGTAGCTCCCAGTCCAAGGTACTGATTTGCGATGTGAGATGCACTTAATACCAGAGTGAAACAGCTGGCGTTCACCTGCTCATCCGTAGCCCCGAGTCATTTATCTATCACCCATTGAACAGCGCTTTATTACTGCAGCTTTTTCTTTTGTGCCTTACGCTCATGTTCAAAAGAAAAGTACCAATCCACAGAAAAATCTCCCTTGTCAGTACCCTGTGACTAGAAATCCCTTGCTTCACTGCAGCATTTCTGAACAGCAGGAGAAGAAAGGACAATTTCTGAGACTGATGTTGTTCCATCAAGGCTTTTGTGCCTTTTGCACTCATCCAGCCTTTTTATTTTCCCCCAGTCCTCTCTCACAAATAACAAGTGGTACACTGTAGGCAAGTCTGGCAGGTCATCATGATGCAAAGGTTGGACTGTATGTTAAGGGAAGAATTCAGATATCTTTAATGCTTCACTCATTATCCCCAGAACACCACCAGTTTGCTTCATGGACCTGCACTATAATCTGCCTGATAACTTATACACTATTTGACCTATCACAGTCACAGGTTGTTGTTTTTATTGCTCTGGAATATTTGGTTAAAAGTGATAGTTGCTTTGCTATAAGCTTACAAGGGAAGTATATTTCGCTGTACTGAAGGCAATGACCTGTATCTATGGGAATCCCATACGGAAGTCATTTCCTTGTATCTTTTTGGTTATGCTTCAAATTTTGTTATCGTTATTTATTTATTGAGCATTGCCAATGCACTCAGTTTTGTACACTGCGAAGGAAAAGCATACAGTGCCTGACTCTCAGCCAAGTTAAACTGGCGTGTTGTGCTCTGGTGAGTCTGAGTTTCCCTCCCTTATCTTCAGGGCTTACCATCAAAGGGTTTCACACGGGTGTATTAAGTACCAACCTCTTCTTTGTTTCATTTGCTAGCTCTACATTCAAGCACCTTAGGGGATCTGGCCTTGCTGAGAAACTGGGACTTAAATCAGCACCAGTGGGAACTCCAGAACCTCATTCCTAAACCACACCGACCTGCTTTCCCTTTTATTTTCTCTCATTTTTCATCCCCCTTCTTGCGTGCTGTATCTTATCAGAAGCCAACGCCACAAGGCTTCTCTTATTCCTTTGAACACAAAAACAAACTTCTCATGGACATGAATAGCACATGATCAGGGCTTTTGGTAATGAGAGCTGTTCGCCAAAACAAGTTACCCTTCATTACCCTCTTCCTTCTCACACCCCTAGACATTGCTCACCAAGGGGCTGTGAAGGGTCCCAGTCTTCCTGGGGGAAGATTATTTCTACGTGGGCTCTGCAGGGTGCTGAGCAGCCCTCGCAGTCCGTATTACACCCTGCATGGCTGTAGTCCTGCTGCCGTTCAAACTGAGCTGGCTTAAGCCTAGGTGGCACATCAGCTGCAGCTGGACTCGTCCCAGCTCCAGGGGCATGAGTCAAATCTGGGAACCGATAGGAAACGTGACGGCTTCTGTGAGGACGTCAGCCAAAAGCAGTTAATGTATAAGCAAATAGATCAGCAAAGAGCTGAGGAAACGCATCCCCGGGTGCAGTAAGAAAAGCAGAAGAAAGGATAAATTAGAGAATGGAGCTGGAAGAGAAGGAATGGGGAAGAGACTGGTTTAAAAAAAAAAAAAAAAAAAGGATTTTACTGAGAGTTCATTTTTCTTAGGGGAAGCTGGGAGGGAATTTGGGGAATGGGAAGAAAGAAACTAGAAAAATGATGAGCTGTGAAAAGAAGGATAAAAAGGAAGATATTAAAGGAGGTTAAAAATGTTAATAACGGCATGTTGAATTTATAGGATGGGAAAAATCAACTGTGAATGGAAGTAAAAAGCATGGAGAGCCAGACTTTGTTGTTGTTATCCACAACACCTTGCTGTCTGGGTAAGCCAATGAACCCAGGGGGGTGCTCTGCAGAGCAACGGGCTGCTTGAGAGGAGGGAGCAAGAAGGTGAGGCAGGCGGAGTATTGGATGGCTGAGAAAGTGCAACAGAAGAGACAAATTCATGTTCCTGTAGGGAGGCTGATGCCAGGATGCTGTGGAAAGAAATTTTGATTTTTTTCTCTCTGCAGCATGTTTGAGAGGCTGGAGACTGGGCAGGTCTGGGGGTGGCTGAATGGTCTGCACAGGAGTGCAGGTGTGAATCTCCCTCTCCAGAGGTTTTCTTGTGCTTTTCCCTGGTGGCTTAAGGCTCACCTGTGTGCACTGTGCAGTGACTTCTCCTGCTACTGCTCTCTGATGTCTCTGAAGCCCAACAGCATGTAATGAGCAAGTTAGAGTTCCACCAGGCTCCTTCTGTTTTTCTGACTTAAAGCCTTTTTCTGAACTAAAAAAGCTTTCTGAAAATGCAGACAATTGCATTTATTTATTTATTTGCCCAGGAAAAAGAATTACTGTGGGAAAACTTCTACGTTTCTCTTTACTACCTCTTCACACAGGTTTGGCTGTCTGTCATGGCCTGGGGAGGATATTCTCCAACCATAACAAACGCACTGCAGGAGATGCAAGGAAGATCTTCAGTCTCTTTACTCGCACCGCTCGCACTCCTGAGGTTGCCATCCAGTTTTATGCTCTGTGCTAATTGCATTGCTGGGGTTCTGGGGGCCGCGAACAAAATCATTTGTAAGAGCCACTGTGAAACAGGGCAAATCAGCCTGCATGGTGCTCCTTCCTCCTGCAGCTAAACTGTTTCTCATAATTTAAAGTTATCTCGCACACGGTGATACTGCACCACAGTCTGCGGCACACAGCAGAGACCCAGAAAACCATCGCTCAAGCTACTCCCTGCCACTAAGACAGGCAGCAGGTGAGGGGATGGTGGCATCTTCATTTCCTCGCTGCACAGGCTCTCCCATGTTCTTGTGCTGCAGGGAGGAACAAGCCTGGTCCTTTCCTCCAGGTAACTGTAATCTGTTACAGGTCTGTAGTGCAGTGGGAGAGGAGGAATTTGTTTGAGGGGGTGCTGGGTTTTCAGGCTCTGGCAGAGATATCTGTTTTACAAAACTCCTTGCCCAGCAGCTTACAGGGGATGAAGTGGAATAATCCTGTGAAATCCTCACTTCTTGGGTCTGGCAGGCAGGGTTTCAGGTCTCACAGCAGCTGAGGGCTCACACAGTACCTACACAGCAGCCCATGGGCCAGGCTGGGGGCTGCAGCATCCCAGCTGCTCAGGCTCTGTCTTCAGCGGGTAGTGATTGGAGCCAGAGGGTCTTCATGGGCACTCAGCTGTACCCATGCCACATAGCTGTGAGTATGTGCAGTGTGCTGGGGAAAGAAGGGGAAAAGCAACCCCCTCACAACACTCACCTACGTATGAAAACAGGGAGCAGAGTTAGGTGATGAGAGCACTCCCATCTTGTCCACAAGAGCGTGATCCTGAATTCATAACTGCCGAAGTGTTGAAGAGACAGAAAAGCACCTGCAGCTAAGCTTCAGTTGTGTGCAGCTGAAAATAAAAAGGAGTTGGATGGATAAGATAAGATTAAGAAAGCTGAGACGCTGGATGAAACCACTGAGCCTATGTCCCTGCTCCAAGTGGGATCAAATATACCTGTAGCACTGCCAGATCTCCTCCTAAAATCCTCCAGTAGCAGAGAGCTCCCAGTCCCCCTAAGGATTAGAAGCCAGCCTTGGATTTTTGGCCAATATCTAACTTAAATCTGCCATTATGCAGGGTCTAGTTAATTCTTTCTTGAGAAGTGTTCAAAGGGAATAACTGGTCCTTGTCCTTTCTTGGACAATCTTTCACCTGCTGGTGAACTATTATCAAATCTCCCTTCGGAGCTTCTAGAGGGACCAACCCGAGCTGTTTCTGATAGGTTACATTCCCTAAATCTCTTATATTCTTGGTGCTCCTTTTTAAAGTCACCCAGAACTAGATCCAGTTCTCCAGCTGGGTGAAGACCGGTGCCTTGCAGAGCCGAATAAATCCCTGTTGCATATGGTGCTCATGTAATAATACATCTCCATATGATATTTGCCTCTCAGGAGATTTACCTGGTTTGCTTGTATTTGCTTTGAGTCCTGCTGTAGCTCTCACGTTCTTTTTTTGCAGTCCTTCCACCTTGTCTGTGATTTTGCATTTTATATTTGTACGTTTGATCTTTCATCTTTTTTTTTTCATGGAGTGCTTTGTACACGTTGTTACTAAATTCTGTCTTGCTAGTTTGGGAATATTTCTCTAATGTCTTGAGATAATTTGAATTCTGATCCCATCTTCTGAGGTACTTACATCCACTCCCACCTTGGTGTCATCCGCAAATTTTATAAGTGCACTCTCCACTCCATCATCTCTGAGGATGGCAAGAAGGTACCAAACCAGGTAATAAAACATTCGTTTTTAAACCCTGCAAAGATAAATAGTGAGTTAAGCTTTGATAAAGAACACTTTGGGGTGAAAAAGGTGTAAGTATATCTTAGCTCTATGACTTCTAATCCCTACTTGTGTGGATAGTTCACACGTGCTACGTAGAGGAGTAAAGATTGGAAAAACGTAATCATAATTTTTGTGAGGGGCTTTCTTCCCCTACCAGCCTAACTGCAAATGAAAATGGATGCTGGTAAACAGAAGTATGAAAGGAGCCATATTGTACAGCACAAGATACAACTAGAGAGAAGTTTAGTATTCAGGGAATATACAGCACTAAAATACTTGTCAGTGTTGCAGTATTTTGACGTATAAGTGGGACACATCTGAAACCTTATCTTTGCCCTCCATTGCCTAGTGCAAAGAATTGGCACAGTGACAGAATTCATCTTGCTCAGAAGTCAAGATGTTACAAGAGCCATCTCTTAAAAAAAAAAAAAAAAAAAGGCAACAAAAAAGCAATACTTCTGTAAGTCTTACAGCCCTGGGTTGGCAATTGTGGCATCTGTACTTTTGACAAGTCTAGGAGATGTTGTCTGAACTCAAAAATGCACAGTTTGTGAACTTGCTCTCTGGGGAAATGTCAAGAAGCACTGAATGAAGAGAATACTTTCACTAGCCTTTGGGATGTTGCCTAAACCGTCGTCAACTTTGCCACTACTCAGATGATTTTCCCATCTGTGTAATCAGTTGACAAAACAAATCTTTTTGCTTCCAGAAGGTGCTCATCCTGCCTTTACCTGATGCTGTTTTTCCTATGTGGGGTTGTTTTTATGCCTGGAGAGCCAAAGGGAATGATGAGGTGAAAACACAGTAAATTTCAATTGCATATGGTTTTGTTTTGGTTGTTTTTTTTGTGGGGGGATTGAGGTTTCTTTTTTACTGGTTGGTTGCTTGGTTGGTTTTGGTGAATTTAGTGTGTGTGTAGATGTGAGCCCTTTGGTTTTTCATTTCTTTGGCTGTCAGAAGCACACCGACTCCTTTCAGATGTGTATCAGCTATTACCTCAAGTTCCCACCAGGACCCTGCTTCCTAGGCCACGGCAGTGGGCTGCAGGAGTCACAAAATCACAGGATCTCAGAAGAGTTGAGGCTGGCAGGGACCTCTGGAGCTCGCCTGGTCCAACCCCTGCTCCAGCAGGGACACCCAGGGTAGGCTGCCCAGGGCCATGTCCAGGCAGCTCCTGAAGATCTCAAAGGAGGAGACCCCACAGCCTCTCTGGGCAGCCTGTGCCAGGGCTCTGTCACCAACACAGTACAGAGCCCTATCAGGACTTCTCCTGGCACTCCATTTTGAGCTTTTTATTTTTTCTGTGCAGCAGAGCTGTGCAATTTTTAAGAACTGAAAGACTGACTGACCCTGCTAAGTATGTGAGATCTGAATCTGTTCGTGTCTTTCAGATGGAAACTCCCCATCTTTCCTCTCTCTCCCTTCATGAGCAATGATACGAGCTTGTGGCTGATCAAATCCAGCAGCTGAAGTACCAGTGGGATCCTGAATGTATTTGGTGTCCCATCAAATTCTTTGATACAGCTATACAACAACTCAATGTTTTAGTGAGTATCGTTAAAAACCAGCTCTCATGGGTGTATTGGGCCTGCTGATGTTTTCTTGGCTTTTGGAGCAGAAAATCTAACTAAAATAATAATTGTAAGAACTGCCTCATTTTTTCCTGTTTATTATTGTTACTCAAGCACATGGTATGCCTGAAGGTAGGCTGGCCAAGAAAGGAGTGTAGACAAACTAAGAGCAAGCAAACACTATGGAGAGCCAGCACAGAGCATCATGATCCAGCCCAGGAAAACTCCAGCTGCTGGGTTAATTATTGTTATTTAGTCACATGCCAGAAAGCATGTGATTAATTGCAGCAAGAAAATGCACTGCCCTTCGTTGACTTTAAAAAGGACTCTGCTTGCCAGGAAGAAAGATGAAATTTGCGAAGTTAACAAGCTGAAACAGAAACAAGGAAGCGGGAGATAAAGCTGACAGTGGTTCTGCAGCAGGTGAGGCTTCCCATTGCATCCAGCCCCTGCCAAGATCTCATCAGAGAGTAGGAAAACCATGACACCCAAGCACGGAGGATGCTGCTTTTGTTCTGGCTGAAATCCTCTAACAGTGGCTTCACAGAGCCCTGGGGAAGGGCAGGAGCCAAGGGAGTTATTTCTTGAGTTCAGGGTTTCCCCGTGGTGTGTAGGTGTGTGCCTGGCTAGCGTGCTGTGACACGAGCCCCTTCCTGACGGGATCCTTGCCTTCAGGTGCGGCGTGTGCAGCTTCGCACCGCTCTGCGCTCTCGTCAGCAGGAGCTCTGGGTCTGAGCTGCTCCAGGCCACGGAGCAGGCGTGAGCCCGAAAGGGCAGATGACTCAGAGAGATCAGGCTTTAGGTGCGGAAATGCTGGGCTTGGCAGAGGCTCTACTGGTTAGAGGTAGCGCTTCTGCTGGTGCAGTGGGAAGACATGTCCCTTGTGCTGGGCTGTCCCACCACAATCAGGATATGCCTGTGTGTACCCAAGCAGAAGGCATGCCCTCTCTTCTGAGTCTCCCCTCCTCTTCTCCCTCTCCCCGGGAAAGCTGGTTCTGTTTCTCCACTTCCACCAGTTTCTCCCTGTCACAGATACGTGGCCTTCTGCAGAGTTACTCCTAGTTTACACCAGTGCACATGAGATGGCAATCAAAGTCTCTTTCTCTCAGACTTAAAGAAGGAATGACCTTGCTGGGGATTTTCTGATGCCAAAAATATTATTTTGGTAGTGAAGGCCTCATTTGTACCTGCATGCACTGGAAGTTTGCAAGTGAAACTAAAATCATTATATGGCCACCTCTCCATGTGGTGCATGTGTCTCTCAGCTCAGCAATAGTTCAGAAAGCCTGAGACATCAGTGGAGGATACTGCAGTAGAATGAAAAAAAAAAGATCTTCACCTCAGTTCACAAACCTGCACACCTTCAGCTTACAGAAACATGACAGAAAGGTCTTCTGTTGGCTGTTTGCCTTCTTGGAGGAAAACACTTGCTACTCTACCTGAAACTCTTGAAAGAACAAAGGGCATGGAAAATACATGGTCTCTCTGGTGCGATCGCAGTTTCTCTTTTAAATTATTTCGTGTAATAGGCACTGGGGCCAAGTTCATTATGGTTCAGGAGTGTTACACAGAGGGTGGATCTGGCTACCTCTGCTGGAAGTGGAATGCTGTAAAAGTAATTTCTCCTGATTTGTTGGTTTTGGCCCTCTTTTCAGAAACAATGTATTTCGTGATTTCAACAGATGATGATAAAGGTTTGAAGCCAAAAGGGTCATAAAGGCTACAAGGGGGTCAATTTCCTTCCCCTGTGGTGAGTGAGCCTATTTACTGTCTGTTCCAACGTACTGAAAAATTATATTTGGGAGAAATCAATATACAACTTCTAGAGGGTATGTGAACCAAAATAGCTGTGAGCATCTCTTTTCTTCCTTACATGAAATATGCTCTTGAGTGTGATACAGAAGACCTGTGTAATTTGTTATAATGACTGTGGGATCCAAACAACAGTTTACAAATTGGCAAATTTGCAAAAGAACATGATAAAGTAATCTGTTTAGTGATAATGTGTGCTGTGTGAAAATACTACTTTTAATTCCACAACGTAAAATATTCTTGAGCAATATCTGGGAGTACAACCTATAGTGCTGATAAAAATGCATCACTGGGGGTTCTTTGTTTAGCCATGGTTGTAATGCAAAAAGCAGACATGGTGGTAGGGCAGGAGTGTGTGCAGTGGAGTCCTTCACCAGGCTTGGAGGAGTCCTGGAGGTGAGCACCACTGCTGACATCAGGCTGGACTGTGCACCAGGATGGGTAGCAGGGGTAACTTGCTACAGGCAGCACGCTGGTTTTGAGGCATGGGCTGCACTGTGTGCATCTGAGTGGGAGCCAGCACTGTGAACACAGAAGAATGTGAAGAATATATATATATATATATATATATATATATATAAAGTGAATCAAAACCATCTGAGCTGTATTCAGCTTGTCTGCTACGGCACCTCTGGAAGTAACTCACTGTCAGTGATTTAGGATGCTTCTCCAGGAAATGGGAGACCTGCTTTCAGTGGCTTAGGCTGAAAGCACTTTCTTTAACACCTACTGCAAGGGAAGTGGGGAAGAAGTAAGGAGATGTTTTCCACTTTCCAGCTGAAACTGAAGTATTGTATAGCAAGGAAAGGTCTTCTCTGGCTGCCCTGCTGGATCACGTACAGTCACAGAAGAGAAGCATTTACAATACCTAGGTTAAGTACTTGTTAAGCATCACTTTCTCCCAGCCGTCTGTACAAGAAGCCAGGGTCTGACATCCTGGGGACCTGGCCATCTGAATCACTTACTGTTCTTCTCACTTCAGGTGCTGCACACAGATAGTCTGAATACGGCCCGGTAACTTTGGAAGAAAAAGCTCTATATGGCTTCCTCGTACACTCAGCTCCCTTCCTAACACAATTCTATCATTCATCTTTCCATTTTATCTTTCTTTTTTCCCCTCATTCCCTCACATTTCCTGTGCTTAGCTGATGATGGTTCCAATAGCTAGGAAAGACTTTATTTAGAGAGATAAGCAAAAACCGCTTCTGGCAGAACACTTTGACTGGGGGAAATCTCATTCTTCGTCTCCAGGAATCTTACTGTAGGCTAATTTAGCATCAGTTTCTGTGCTTTGTTGTATCACAGATAGATAGCCTCACATTACTTGACTGTAGCCTTACTGATCTGGATTATGAGTTTGAACAGATAAAGCACCAACTGAGATTACAGAGCCATTGTGTGATGTGTTCATATTCATCTTTGTCGCTCAAAAATAGGCTGCTGTACTATGCATTAGCACTCAGTATTTACCCCTAGACTCAAATGCCTTACATTGCTATGGCTGCACACCACCACGATGCAGTCGTGCTGGAGAGGAGAGGATGGAATTTCCTGCCCTGTCTCAGACCATAGATCATCAGTCTTTACCACTCCTGGCAGCAGTGAGGAATCCGGCATGACCTTAAGAATTCAGATAAACGCAGCGAACGGGGATCAAATTACCTCAATCAAAGGTGAGGTCATTGTTTCAGCAAGGCTCTCTCCACAGCTGATTCTCTCTTCCATCTATCATCACCCCCCTGCGAGAGATGCTTCTGAGCCATATCACATTTTGAAATCTGATCATCAGCCTCCAGAATGCCACAAGAGGTTTGTTTTGTGCTGCTGAAGTTCAGTGCAACCCGCTAAGTGACTCAGCTCAGGAAGAATCGCTGGCAGTGGGACAGTAGTTTGTGCTGGCTGCTGCCATCTTTAGCAGGAGGCCGACCAAAGGCTGAGTTGTTCTTTCTTTGTCTTCACCACCCTAGGAAAAGGATCCGTTTCCTCTGTTCATAAAACCAAAAAACTGCAAGGAATGTTGAACCTTCAACTTTAATAGGGAGGAAGGACTTCCAGATTTGGATCGTTTGCCTTGGGAGCACATGGGCTTAAGCTGATCCTGGAAGCCTGTGAAAGAAAATACGGCGTTTGCTGTATCTGCATTGCGTGACATAATGCGTCGATTGATCTCTGGTGGGGAAACAGCACAAAAAAAACCCTGCTACCAGGGGAAAGAGTCCTTGCTTCGTGCTTTAAAACCAAAGATGCTGCCTTATCAATATCGAAGTCTGGGATGAGGTAACTTTAGCTCTAACAGGCCCAAACGCATTCAGACCTTGCACGGCACGCTCCGTGGTCAGGCAGGATGACACACAGTTTTCAAGGTAAAATGTGCATGATACAGTATTTGCTACTTGGGGTTTTAACAGCTCAAATAACACTCTTGGAGGGTTGAAAGATTTTCTGGAAGTGAGCCACTCTAGAATGCTATTGCCAGCACGTCTGCCTACTCTGGGTAGCATCAGAAACTGTGCTGAAAAATTAAACAAACATAGTTCTTGGCATCTAAACAGATGGGAAAGGACATGTTGACTCCCAAGTCTTTAGCTGAGGAGGTAGGCTGTTTCTCATTGTTACCACTGTGCAGTGAGGAATTGCAAAACACCCACATAGATTTTCAGACCTGCTAGCTGCACTTAACCTTTAATCCTGCAAGTACTCAGCCATGAGCATATAATTTTAAACATCTGAGTAGTCCGACTGACTCCGATGGGAATATGCACTGAATGAAGTTAAACATTTGCATAAATGTTTGCAGGATCAGGATCTTTCGCTACAAATGCAATTCTTTCAATACAAACACAAGCGCAGCTCAGGCTGGGTATTCAGCCCAAGCTCTCAATGTACTAATAAACCTATATCCCTGCAGATGTATTTTAAATTTCATGCTAATGTGTGGTTCCTGTGTCATAACACATCCTACTAATGAGTTTCTTGAGAGAGGAGTGATATACTTTCTGACATAACCGCATGGTTTTGAAAAACTATAATCTGCAATGGATCAGTAACACATCAGCTTCTGTATATCAAAGAGGTTCCAGACAGCATGATTGGAATTGGGGCCTTTTAAAGTCTTTCAAACCTATTTTCTGAGTTTTAGTCCTGATCTGAAAATCCTCATTCCTGTCTTTCCAAGTGCAAGATTGCTTGCATGAGTAAGGAACTGACTCACTTATTCCTAAAGGTGAGGACTACTTTCCGTTCCCACTGCTGGAGGATTCATTTACCTCTGACTAGGTCCTTTAACTCCAGAAAAGGATGAGCAATTTTTGTGCTCTTTACTTACAAGAAAATGAACACTGACACCCTGAACTAGACTCTGATCTGGGCTGTACCTGTTTTTATGCCTGCTCTCAAACAAATACAGCGAGCTAACCTCTGGTTTGCAGCCTAGCCAACTGGATCAGAATTTAGCCTATTGAATCTAGGTGTCCGCATTACAGATCAAAGGAAAAGTTTTGATGATTCCTTCTGCAAATGTCACCCCTATTTGCACTCTCACATGATTGATCTCTCTTTTGTTTAAAGTGCTGTGGTTGATACAGAAACATTTATAATCTGTGATTCATTCTAGCAATGCTGCTCTTAAAATATGCTAATATTTTCTTCTGAAATGCACTGGAAAAAAAAACATTTAAAAAAAATGTCTTTTTTTTTTTTTTTTCTTGACTTTCTTGCTTTAATTGAAATGGTTGGGTTGATTTTTTTTTTTCAGTTTTGCTTTGCTGACTAAACATGTTAAGACTTTTGAGGCAAAGAAGTATGTGCATGCGAATGTGGCGTAACAGAACAGGCAGCTTTTCCTAGAGTTAAAGCTATATAACATTTTCCATTCTAAACTTCTGTGCTTCCTGTGGTCTCTGAAATAAAAATACTTCAGGATGAAATCTTCTGGCTTTGGACTTTGTCCAAATGTGAATATTTTGGAAGGATCTGAACGAAACTGGTTCAGCCAGTTCAGAATATCAAAAGAGTCAAAGACAACAACAATTAAAAAGTGTTCTTTCAGCTAAATAGATCCTTACGGCCTTTCTTGAGCATTTCTGCAACTTTATCAGCAGACGGCTGACAAGTGAACTCTGACACGGAAGTAGCCTTCCTTTAAAGTAGATGTGCCTTTGCTTGTTCAAGAGGAAATTAGTTTTGATTTGGCTGAGTTATAAACCTTTGAAAACTGTGATTGAGCATGTGCAGTGGATTATTTCGGTAAGCTTGTGAAGTGTGCAGCTACAGAAGGATTTTCTGTACATGCATGGCTGGTTAATTTTGCTGGAAAGGGAAAAATCTATCTAAGCACATTGCTAAAATCAGTGAAAATACCTGAGGCTTCAGGAAGACCTTTGAAGGCCGTCTCAAGATCTTTTAGGCTGTGTAAAGGGCAAGAAAAGATTCTGTAGGCTTTGCGAGGCATTTAAAGAGTAAGTGGCCTGCAGAATTTGTAAGGTTAAATGGGATTATGGCTCCAGAACGAGCACTTTACACAGCTGGGTGTGTGATGTTTTCTGTGTGGAGCCATGGGAGGAAGGGCACCCTCTCCCCCAGCAGATCTGCCTGATGAAGGAGTCCCCCAGCAGCAGGAAGCCGCTTCTAAAAGCTGATGGCAGAGCTTAACAGGCTGGAGTTTATCAGCTTGTTGACAGTCTTGGGCTGCTGAGCCTGCTCCAAATTACATAGAAAATGTTGCTAATGAAAATTTAGCCTTTGGGGTGGTGTGTGTGTGTGTGTGTCTTTTTAGACAAAGGCTTTTGCAGTTACTGTTGCTCCCTTGCATCAAACATGCTTTGGATGAATCAAAAAATCTCATCCAGAACATCTGCGTGTCTCCTGGCAGCCCTTACTCTCCAGTGTACCTCACTTCAATAGATGCCAGTGGTTTGATTCCAAAACTTGTGTTTTGCACAAATTGGGTGTCTCTCTCCAGCTCCCTCCAGAACCAAGAATCACAAAGATGAGTTTATTGGAAGAGTCATTTGTGCTGAAGAAAGACCTCTCTATTTTTGCACTTCCTGAAGGAGTACTTCTCTCGGATTTCTTCGTTTGCCTTTTTGTCCATCTCTTCTTTCTGTCGCGGCCCTGGCAGGTAGGAAGGCATGTGGTTATTCACCGAAACCTTTGCATACCAGACAACATCTGCCCAGGCTGTGCCAGCCCTCTGACAGCTCACCTCCCTGGGGGGATTGTCAGCAGAGCAACCGTGCTGGTGAGCAGGTGAGCTCCTGATGCCATTTCTTTGGGCTGCTGGATCTTTTTCCTGATAACACAGCGGAATTGCCACCAGGTCCAGCACCAGGCCCATGCTGACACCACCCTGGCATGGTCTGGAGTCCAGACCTGTAGAGAGGCTGTCGGTGCAGAGGGGGAGGCCTGGCGTTGGCATGGGGCAGAGAAAGGTGGGGTTTGGTCAAAACGGGTAGTGATCAAACAGCTTGTTGGGAAAACACGGTGAGATGGTGGAGAACAGCTTTAAACTCAGGCGTACCCCCCTGTACTCGGCTCTGGTGAGGCCGCACCTTGAGTACTGTGTTCAGTTTTGGGCCCCTCACTACAAGAAGGACATCGTGGTGCTTGAACGGGTCCAAAGAAGGGCGACGAAGCTGGTGAGGGGCCTGGAGAACAAGTCCTACGAGGAGCGGCTGAGGGAGCTGGGCTTGTTCAGCCTGGAGAAGAGGAGGCTCCGGAGTGACCTTATCGCTCTCTACAGGTACCTTAAAGGAGGCTGCAGCGAGGTGGGGGTTGGCCTGTTCTCCTACGTGCCTGGTGACAGGACAAGGGGGAATGGGCTTAAGTTGCGCCAGGGGAGTTTTAGGTTGGATCTTAGGAAGAGCTTCTTTACTGAAAGGGTTGTTAGACATTGGAACAGGCTGCCCAGGGAAGTGGTGGAGTCACCATCCCTGGAAGTCTTCAAAAGATGTTTAGATGTAGAGCTTAGGGATATGGTTTAGTGGGGACTGTTAGCGTTAGGTCAGAGGTGGGACTCGATGATCTTGAGGTCTCTTCCAACCTAGAAATTCTGTGATAATTCTGTGATGTTCAGCTTTGAGTGGGTACCACAGATACAGTTGTGATGTTCCTTAACCATTAGGGTTAATGACGTGGTGCTAATCGTGTGGTGCTTTTTAACCATCACCCTCTTCCCTTTTGACTTTTGCGCCCTGCTTTTTGCCACGACCACCCAGGCGACCCCACATCAGCAGCGCAGCCCCACCAGGCAACACCCCGGGGACCCCCACACTGAGGGGAGAGGAGGGGAGAGGGGGGGGGGAGGCGGCGGCGGCTTCCCGGCGTGCTGCAACCATGGCGACGCCGCTCCCCCCGCCCCGCCCCGCCTCTCCCCGCCCTGTGCCGCCCCCCGCGGGGCCGGGCGGCGCGGGATTGGCCGGGGGGCGGGCGCTCGCCCTCTGCCCCCTGACCCTGCGCGGCGGCGGCGGCGGGCGGCGGGAGCGGCGGGCGGCTGCTGCCCGGTTCCTGGTGGCCCGGGGCGGGGAGGAGGAGGAAGAGGAAGAAGAAGAGGAGGATGCGGCGCAGGTCCCGGCTGCTGCTGTGCTTCGCCTTCCTCTGGGTGCTGGGCATCGCCTACTACATGTACTCGGGCGGCAGCGCCGCGCTGGCCGGCGGCGGCAGGAAGGTGAGCGCCAGTCGGTAGCGTGCCCCCTGCCCCTCCTCGCACCCTCCTGCCCTTATTTTTTTTTAATTATTGCCTTTTTTAACGATTCATGCCCTCCTTATGCCGGTGCGCGGCAGGGCTGGGTCGTGCCGTGTCCCCCCCATCCCCCTCATTTTTTCCTCTTTCCCCCTTTTTTTTTTTATTTATTTTTCCCTCCCCCCTCGTGTTTCGGTCAGTGACGCCCCGGCCGTGCGGGAAGAGCTCTGAGTGCACAGCCCCGGGGGCTGGACGCGCACCCGCTGCTTCCTGCCCCTGCCCGCCAGCCTGCTGCTGCCGGGGAGTAATTGGGGTGTGTGTGTGTGTGTGTGTGTGTGTGTGTGTGTGCGCTGCCCCCCCGGACCAGGCTCGTTCCGCCGTCTGTGGTGTGCTAGGAGCAGCAGCGAAGCCTCTCGCTGCTAAATTGCATCTTCAGAGTTGCCCGGCTGAGCCCCGCCATGGCACAGGGCAGTGGGCAAAGGGCACCCGGGCTGAGGAGCGCCGTGCCCCTGGTAGCCAGCGCGGCCTTTCTGCGCTCCGCTAGCGTGTAGCGCACCAGGGCTTTGCACAGTTACTTCATATTCCAGGTGAAAGCCCGCTGGGTTTTGGTGAGGACCGGTTCCCGCAGCCAGTCATGGGAGGAAATGTTTGCACCATTATGGACAAAGTCACTCCCGCAAGGGTCTGCGGAAGGAGTCTCTGTTCATTCATAACTGGCTCGCTGCTCTGGTTTTCCCCTTTCATTCTCAGCAGCAACTTCTGACACAATTTATTAACGTAAGTGTTAAACATGCTCCATCAGAGTAGATACAGCAGCGGTGGAAATGGATCAAGCGCGTGATGAGAAGTAAGGCAGTAGCCTAAAGCCTTTCTTGAAGAACAACGCGAGTGTGTTTAGAAAGTAAAAGCAACCTTGTGCTGCTGGTGATGCATAATGGGATAAAGGAATGCTATCTAAGGCAAATACATCTGCAGACAGGGGAATATATGTTTAACTCCTAGTGTGTTTCACTGGGAGCTTCCAGTCAGCTTTGCAAATGAGTTCAATTCGCTTTTTCTGATGGGAAAACTGTGCTGTGGGGATAGTGATTTGCACAAGGTCACCTAGAAGACCAGGTGAGAACAAAATAGAGAGGAAACCAGTTATTCTGGCTACAAGTCTGGTACTTTGTCTCCTGGAACCTGCCGCTGCTTCTTGCTGCTATTAGTACAACTTTTCTTATGGATTTAAGAGAACTATGATCCTGTGATACTTTCCTTGGGATTATTTGCCGTCATTCTGTTTGAAATTTAATAAACCTTCCTGATGTGGGTAACTGGGAAAGTTTAGCAAAGATTAAATTTAAAGAAAATGAGTTACTTCATAAGCCTGAACTGAAGCTCCGTGCTAGGTTTAAAAATGTGGAAGTTTGAAGTAAGGCCACGGTAAGGAAGAAAACAGGTACTGTGACCGTAAGAAACAAGTGGGGAAATTAACAATTACGTGTGGATTGCTGATTTAGGATTCTATTTTCTGTCAGCGAAGCGTAAAATTTAATCCTGGGCCTCAGAGTAGGTTAGCAATTGTAAGTAGAGGAAGATGTGTGTAATGTAATAGCTTTTGAATCTCAATAAAAGGCTTATTAACTTAGTGTCAGGCCCTGGTATAAAGCAAAAACACAAACCGCCTTAAACTTACGAACAGAAACCCTGCTGTAGTAAATTTCTTGGTTGGTATGACTTCATGTAGTCCTTATTACTTTCCCACTATTTCAGTATAATGAAAACAGAGTTGCTTACAGAAGAACATCACTTTTTATAAATTGGAGTCTCTGCCGTGTTCAGTCTATAAAATTACAGAAGCCAGAAGGGGATAGTTCTTCATTTATGCGAATAAGTAATTTGCATGTTAATTACAGATCTAGTTATGGAAACAGAATGGTTTTTCCATGAGGGTGATTTTTTTTCGTATACAGACCTAGGGTGTTTTTCAGACGTACTGGACTTGCTCGGTATGACATCCAGTCCTGTGATGAACGCCATCAATTCCCATTACCTTTAGAAGAGGTGAGGGTATTTGCCCTTTTCCAGGACTGCACCTGAATAAGAGAGACGAGCGGTTTATTTTTTTTCCTTTCCCCTATTAGAGGAGCGCCAGAGTTAATGTAAGCTCCTACTTATTTTGGTTCTCTATTTATAACCTTTCGAGCTATTTGGATGCTGCGGCGTGCAGGACAGCCTTGCCTAAGTTTTTGGCCTCTGGCAGCAGTGGTGGAAGCCGCAGCTGTGTGTGTGGTGCTCTGGCTAGGCAGGTCGTGGGGCTGCGGGAGCTGAGCACACGTAACTGGAGCTAAAGCACACAAAGTAGGAGCTGTCTCATTAGTAAATATGTAAATAGTAATGACTAAAAACTAACGTGAAGGAGCAACGCTTCCAGACCTGGGCACAGAACTGCAGTAGAATGAAATCGCTTCTTCCGATTCTGGAATTTAGGGTATGACAGGCTTTCTTCTTCTCTTCTTAAAAGAAGAGAAGGGCAGAGCCTAAGCCTTTCATTCAGAATGTACTTAGAGGTGGCTTTTTGTTTTCTTTTTCCTCTGGTGAATCTCCAATTAAGACGATTGTAACCGTGAAAGCCAGGGATTCAGTTCACTCCTTTTACCAGCCAGATCACTGGGCTGTCGATTGGAAAGAGTGAGTCTGATTCACTTGCTTAGTGGTTAGAGAAACAGTTCCTAAAACAGAGGCTGTGACACAGAAGAAAGCAAGTTGCGAGCCCGACAGTTGCGAGACTGAGAGAAATGTGGCTTACTTCTGTGTTCGCTTAATGTGCTTTATATTAAACAGCCTTTGGAGTGGAGGCTGGAACGAAGCTTGTGGATAATTTCCTAGCCCATAGCAAAAGTGCTTCATGCTCCGTGTCTGACTTGCACGAAATGGAGCAGCTTCTTCAACATGGTTAGAAAGCTACGTGTGCCCTCCAAGCCGAGGTCGTCCTGATGCTATGACCCCCTCCTAAGGCTGCTGTGAATTTGAATTGGTCTTTTGAACAAGTTGTTTAACTAGTTTCAGATTTTTTTTTTTTTGAGTACTCTAACTGCTAAGCTCTTGCACAACTGAGTGACTGGGTTTTAAAACAAAGCGAAAAATCCAGCTGGCTTCTAAAGAACTTACTCTTGTGAGCATTAAGGAAGTAGGCCTGTTGAATGGAGCCCTTCAGGCAGGACAGAGGAATGTCTGCATCTTACTGACAGCACCAAACACCTCCCTGCTGCCAAGAGGGAGCTCCTCATAGGCGTACCCTGAAGGAGACCTGTAGGCTGAAAGGGGATTTACTGTTGAAAGCCGAGGCATCAAGAGGAGATGCCTGCTAGGCTAAGCCACAGCTGAGCCAAGGTTTGGAGTCTTCTGGTTTTAGGTGCCAGAGTACTGACAAGCTTTTGCTGCCACGTGAAGAACGTGGTTTTTGTTTCCTTTTCAAGTTGACCGTCCCCTCAAGCTGCCCCTTCCCTCTGTGCTGTGCTTCCTCTCTTCCCCTCCGTGCTATTTAGAGA